>NC_047670.1:1265745-1464680 GCF_011762505.2 Arvicanthis niloticus
CTTGCCAATCTCCAAAACAGGGCCACCCTTCCCACAGTCCACAACATATATGTCCTTGAATGTCCACCACAGGGACCTCCTCTCACTGTACACCACAGGGAAGTCCTCTATGTACACTACAGGTATGTCCTTTCACTTTGGTCACCACAGGGATGTCCTCCGCCCTGTCCAAAATAGGCATGTTCTTCCCATGGTCCACCAACATGGACCTCCTTCCCACTCTCCACCACAGAAAAGGGTCCTCTTCACTGTTCACCACAGGGGATGTCCTTCCCACTGTACACCACAGGGACATCCTCCTGTGCACAACAGGGATAGTATTACCACTGATTCACCTCACGAGATGTCTGCTGCACTCCCCACTACAAGGACCATATTCTCACTGTCCACCAAAGAGACATTCTCATGTGCACCAAAAAGAGCATTGTCCTTTACTGTCCACAAGGCCTTCATCCACGATGTCCACCACAGTGGAAATCATCTCAACTCTCCAACACAGGGACATCCTCCTACTCTGCTCACAGCACAGATTCCTCCCAACTATCAAAACACAGTGACACCTTCCCACTGTAAATAACAGTGGACATCCTTCCCCACTGTGCACCACAGGGACATCCTCTGTGCACAACAGGGATGTCGTAAACAATGTCCACCACAAAGATGTTCCTACACACTCTCCACCATATGGACATCCTTCCAACTATGCACCACCAGGGAACCAGTGAACAGGTAACATCCTCCCACTGTCGATCACAGTGAAATCCTCCCCACTGTCCACCACGAAATGTTTTCCACACTATTAACACCAGAAAGGTCTTCCCCGCTGTCCACCAAGAGGATCTTTCCCACTGTCCACCTCAGTGATATCCTTTCCTCAGATCATAACAGAGATGTCCTTCCCACTGTCTTCCACAAGGAGGTCCTCCCCCACTGTCTACCAGAGGCACACACTTCCCACTGTCCACCACAAAGGGGTCTTTCCCTATGTCCACAACATGGACATTTTTCCCACAGTCCACAACAAATATGTCCTTCACACTGTTCACCACAGGGACCTCCTCCCCACTGTCACCACAGGGAAATGCTCTCTACTGTCTACCACAGAAATAACATTTCCACTCTCCACCACATTGACATCCTCCGCACTGTCACCAAAAAAACAGTACATCCCACTGTCAAAACAGAAACGTCCTCTTTACAGTCCACCACAGGAAGGTCCTCCCAACTGTCCACCACAGGGACGTCTTTTCCACTGTTAACCAAAGAGATGTCCTTCCAGCTAGCTGTCCACCACAGGGACATCCTCCTGTGTACACAAGCACATGCTTACCAATATACACAACATGGTTGTCTTCACAAATGTCCACTACAGGGACGTCCTCACCACTGTCCACAACATGAATATACTCCACAGTGTAAATCACAGGGACATCTTACACATAGTCCACCACAGGGAGGTCCTCCCCACTGTCCACAACAGCAACAACCTTCTGCCTGTCCACCACAGTGATATTCTCCCCACTTGTACACCTCAAGGACATCCTCCTGTGCACAACAGGGATGTTTTTACCACTGTACACCCCAGAGATGTAGTCTGCACTCCCCACTACAAGGACATCCTTCTCACTGTCCACCAAAGAGACATTCTATTGTCCACCACAGGAATGTTGTTCTTACCTGTCTACAAGGCCGTCATCTGCAGTGTCCACCACAGTGAAATCCTCTCAAGTGTCCACCACAGTGACATCCTCCCAACTCTCAACAACAGGGATGTCCTCCCAACTATTAAACACAGTGAAGTCCTTCCCACTGTAAACAACAGGGACATCCTCCCCACTGGGAACAACAGGGATGTCCTAACCATTGTCCACCACCACATAGATGTCCTCTACACTCTAAAACCATATGGACATCCTCTGACTATGCACCACAAGGACGTTTTCTAGTTCACCCCCAGTAACATTCTCCCCACTGTCCACCACAGTGAAATCCTCCCCACTGTCCACCACAGGGATGTCCTCCCCACTGTCCACCTCAATGATGTCCTCCCCAAAGACCATAACAGGGATGTCCTTCCCACAATTCAAACAGAAAGGTCCTCCCTGCTGTCCACTTCAGGGGCGTCGTTTCCTCTGTCCACCCCAGTGATATCCTCCCCACAGACCATATCAGAGATTTACTTATTACTTTCCACCACAGGGACATCCTCCCCACTGTCCACAAGATTGTCACCCTTCCCACTGTCCACCAAAAGGTCTTTTGCAATGTCCACAACATGGTTGTCCTTCCCACTGTCCACCACAGAAAGGTCCTCCCCACTGTCCACCACAGGAATGTCCTTCCCATTGTCCACCTAAGTGACATCCTCCCCTCTGTCCACAAGGGGGACATTCTTCCCACAGTTCACCACAAGGAGGTCTTTTTCAATGTCCAAAACAGAGATGTTCTTCCCACAGTCCACAACATAAATGTCCTTCCCACTGTCCACCACAGGGACCTCCTTCCCACTGTCCACCACATGGAAATCCTCCCTACTGTCCATCAAAGTGATGTCCTTTCCACTGTCCACCACTGGGATGTACTCCCCACTGTCCAAAAAAGGGATGGTCTTTCCAATGTCCACCGCAGGGAAGTCCACCCCAGTGTCCACCACAGGAATGTACTACCCACTCTCTACTAAAGCGATGTCCTACCCACTGTCTACCTCAGGGAGGTCCTCCCCAGGCTCCACCACATGTAGGTCCTCTCTACTGTCCACCTAAGTAACGTCCTCCCCTCTGCCCAATAGAGGGTCATTACTCCCACAGATCACCATAAGGAGGTCTTTCCCAATGTCCACAACGGAGAGGTTCTATCCAAAGCCCACAACATAAATGTCCTTTCCACTGTGCACCACAGGGACATCCTCCTGTGTACTGAAAGGACATCCTTCCCAATGTCCACAAGGTTGTCCTCAACAATATGCACTACAGGGAAGTCCTCACTGCCATCCACCACATGAATATCCTCCGCATTGTAAACCACAGGGACATCCTACCCACTCTCCACCATAGGGAGTTCCTCCCCTCTGTCCACCACAGGGACATCCTTCTGCCTGTCCACCACAGTGATGTCCTCCCCACTGTCCTCCAAAGGGACATCCTTCCCAATGTTGACAACAAGGACGTCATTTCAATGGTCCACCACAGGGAAGTAATTTTCACCGTCCAACACAGGGATGTCCTTCCCACTGTACACCACAGGGACAACCTCCTGTGCACAACAGGGATGTTCTTACCATTGTTCACCCCAGAGATGTCTGCTGCACTCCCCACTACAAGGATATTCTTCTCACTGTCCAGCAAAGAGACATTCTCCTGTGCACCACAGGAGCGTTGTCCTTACTGTCCACAAAGCCATCATTCACACTGTACTCCACAGTGAAATCCTCTCAACTCTCCAACACAGGGACATCCTCCCAACTCTCCACAACTCAGATGTCCTCCCAACTATGAAACATAGCGAAGTCCTTTCCACTGTAAACAACAGGGACATCCTTCCCACTGTGCACCACAGGGACATCCTCCTGTTCACAACAGGGATGTCCTAACCACGTTCCACCACAGAGATGTCCTCCGCATTCTCCACCATATGGACATCCTTCCAACTATGCATCACAGGTATATTTTCCAGTGCACCACAGTAACATTCTCCCCACTGTCCATTACAGTGAAATCCTCCCCACTGTCCACCACTGGGATGTCCTTCCCACTTTTTACAAAAGGGATGTCCTTCCCACTATTCACACCAGAAATGTCCTCCCAACTGTCCATCGAGAGTATGTCTTTCACACTGTCCACCTCAGTGATATCCCTGCCTCAGATCACAACATGATGCCTTTCCCACTTTCCACCACAAGGAGCTCCTCTCCACTGTCCACCAGTGGTACTCCATTCCCACAATCCCTCACAATGAGGTCTTTCTAAATGTCCACAACAGGGACGTCCTCCCCACAGTCCACAACATATATGTCCTTCCAACTTTCCACCACAGGGACCTCCTTCCCAGTGTCCACCACAAGAAGTCCACTCTACTGTCCACCACATGGATGTCCTTTCCACTGTCCACAACATTGATGTCCTCTGCACTGTCCACAACAAACATGTACATCCCACTGTCCACCAGAGAAATGTCCTCTCCACTGTCCACCAAAAGGAGGCATGTTCTTTCCATGGTCCACCACCAGGATCTCCTTCCCATTGTACACAACAGGGAAGTCCTCATTACTGTACACCACAGGGATGTCCTTTCCACTGTCCAACAAAGGGAAGTCCTCTACACTGTCCACAACAGGCATGTTCTTCCCACTGCCAAACACATTAAGGTATACCTTGCTGTCCACAACACGAATGTACTTCCTAATGCTTACTAAATGATGTCCTTCCCTATGTCCACCACAGAGAAATCCTTCCCACTGTCCACCACATGGTGTTTCTCATCACTGTCCATGAAAGTGACATGCTTCCCACTGTCCAGCACACTGAAGTCTTTCCCAATGTCCACAACATAGATGTCCTTCCCACAATCCACAACATAAATGTCCTCAACACTGTCCAAAACACAGACCTTCTTCCCACTTTTCACCACAGAAAGGTCCTCCCCAGTGTCCACCACAGGGATGTCCTTCCAAATGTCCACCTAAGTGACGTCCTCCCCTCTGTCCACAAGAGGGACATTCTTCTCACAGTTCATTACAAGGAGGTCTTTCCCAATGTCCACAACAGATTGTTCTTCCCACAGTCCACAACATAAATGTCCTTTCCACTGTCCACCAACGGGACCTCATTTCTGCTGCCCACCACAAGGAAGTCCTCTCTACTGTCCACCACAGGGATGTCCTTTCCACTGTCCACCAAACGGATGTCCTCTGCACTGTCCACAACAGGCATGTCCTTCCCACTGTCCACCACAGAAAATTACATCCTGCTGTCCACAATAGGAACGTACTTCCCAATGTCCACTAAATGATGTCCTCTTTTATGTCCATCATAGAAACTTCCTTCCCACTGTCCACGAGAGGGACAAGCTTCCCACTGTCCACCACACGGAGGTCCTTCTCAGTGTCCAAAACATGGACTTCCTTCCCACATTCCACAGCATAAATGTCCTCCCCATTGTCCACCACAGGGATGTCCTTCCCACTGCCCACCACAGAAAAGTCCTCCCCATTGTCCACCACAGGGATATCTTTCCCACTGTTCACCTAAGTGACGTCCTCCCCTCTGTCCACAAGAGGGACATTCTTTCCACAGTTCACTGCTAGGAGGTTTTTCCCAATGTCCACAACAGTGATGATCTTTTCAAAGTCCACAACATAAATATCCCTCACAATGTCCACCACAGGGACTTCCTTCCCACTGTCCACCACAGTGAGGTCCTGTCTACTGTCTATCAAAGTGATGTCCTTTATATTGTCCAACAAAGGGATGTCCTCCATACTGTCCACAACAGCAATGTTCTTTCCACTGTCCACCACAGGGACGTCATCCCCAGTGTCCACCACAGGAACATACTACCCACTGTCCACCAAAGGGATGTCATACCCACTGTCCACAACAAGGATGTCCTTTCCACTGTCCACCATAGGGATGTCCTCTGCCCTGTCCAAAATAGGCATGTCCTTTCCATGGTGCATCACAGGGACCTCCTTCTCACAGTCCAGCACATGATGTCCTCTCTACTGTCCACCACAGGGATGTCCTTTCCACTGGCCACAAAGGGACGTCCTCCACACTGTCCACGACAGGCATGACCTTTCCACTGTCCACCACAGAAAGGTACATGCTGCTGTCCACAACAGGAAAGTACTTCCCAATGTCCACTAAATGATGTCCTCTCCTATGTCCACCACAGAGACCTCCTTATCACTGTCCACCACATGGTGTTTCTTGCCACTGTCAATGAGAGGGTCATGCTTCCCACTGTCCACCATACAGAGGTCCTTCCCAATGTCCACAACATATATGTCCTTCCCACAATCCACAACATAAATGTCTTCCCCGCTGTCCAACACATGGACCATCTTCCCACTGTTCACCTCAGAAAGGGCCTCTCTGCTTTCCACCACAGGGATGTCCTTACCACTGTCCAAACCAGTGACATCCTACCCACTGTCCAAAACAGGGATGTCCTTCCCAATGTCCACCAGAGAAAGCTCCTCCCCACTCTCCATCACAGATATTTCCTTCTCACTTTCTACCTAAGTGATGTCCTCCCCTCTGTCCACAAGAGGGACATTCTTCCCACAGTTCACTACAATAGCTCTTTCCCAATGTCCCTAACAGAGATGTTCTTCCCACAGTCCACAACATAAATGTCCTTCCCACTGTCCACCACAGGGAACTCCTTCCTACTGCCGACCACAGAGAGGTCCCCTCTAATGTCCATCAAAGTGATGTACTTTTCACTTTCCACCACAGGGACATACTCACCACTGTCCAAACAGGATTGTTCTTTCCACTGTCTACTAAGTAGATGTCCTCCCCAGTGTCTACCACAGTGAGGTGCTCCCCAAACTCCACCAGAGTTAGATCCTCTCCACTGTCCAGGATAGGGACATCATTTCAACTGTCCACAACAGAAATATTCTCCCCACTGTCTACAACAGGGATGTTCTTCCCACTGTCCATCACAGAGACATTTTTCCCACTGCCCTCCACAGGGACATCCTACCCAGTGTCTACCACAGGGATGTCCTTCCTACTGTCCAACAAAGGGACATTCTTCCCACTGTGCACCAAAGGTATATCTTTAAACTGTCCACCACAGAGACCTCCTCCCAACTGTCCACCACAGGGACATCCACCCCACTGACCACCACTAGAATGTCCTGCATACAGTCCACCATAGAGAAGTCCTCTGTGTTGTCCACCAAAGGGACACAGGGATGTCCTCCCCACTGTACAACAGAGAGATATCCTTCCCACTGTTCACTACAAGGTGCCTTTCCAATATCAACAACAGCGACTTCCTTCCCACTGTCCACAACGTAAATATCTTCCCACTGTCCACCACAGTTTGTTTCTCTCTACTGTCCACCACATATATGTACTTTCCACTGTACACAACAGTGACATACTCCACACTTCCCAATGTCCATTAAATGATGTCCTCTCCTATGTCCACCACATGGTGATTCTTTCCACAGTCCACAAGAGAAACATGCTTCCCACTGTCTACCACAGAGAGGTCCTTCCCAATGTCAACAACATGGACATCCTTTCCACAATCCGCAACATAAATGTCCTCCCCACTGTCCAACACATGGACTTTCTTCCCACTGTTGACCACAGAAAGGTCCTCTCTACTGTCCACCACAGTGATGTCCTTACCACTGTCAAAACCACTGACATCCTCCCCACTGTCCACAACAGGGATGTCCTTCCCACTGTTCACCACAGAATGGTCTTCCCCACTGACCACAACAGGGATGTCCTTCCCACTGTCTACCACAGGGATGTCCTTCCCACTGTCCACCAAAGAGACCTCCTCCACACTGTCCAACACAGGAACATCCTCCCCACTGACCACTACAAGGATGTCCTTCATGCAGTCTCCCATGGATAAGTCCTCCCTGTTGTCCAACATACAGACGTCCTTCACACTGTCCAACACAGGGACATCCTTTTCACTGTTCATCACTGGGACATCCTATCCACTTTGCACAACAGGGATATTTTCCTGTGCACAACAGGGATATCCTCACCACTGTGCAACACAGGGACATCCTTCTTTGCACACCAGGGATGTCAGCAACACTCTCCGCCCCAGAGATGTCCTCTGCACTCTCCACGACAGGGGCATCCTCCCCACTATCCACCAAAGAAACGTCTTTCCCACTATTCACCACAGGGATGTCACCCCAAATGTCCAACACAAAAAAGTCCTCTTCAGTGTCCACCACAGGGATGTCCTCCCCACTGTCCACCAGAGGGATATCCTTCCCACTGTTCACCACAAGGATGTCCTTCCCAATATCTACAAAAGGGACTTCCTTCCCACTTTCCACAACATAAATGTTCTTCCCACTGTCCACCACAGTGTTTCTCTCTACTGTCCACCACAGAGATGTAGTTTCCACTGTCCTCCAAAGGGACGTTTTTCTTTGCACCAAAAAACTTCTTCACCACTGTCTACCACAGAAACCTCCTCAAGACTGTCCAAACACTGTGAAGTCCTTTCCACTTTCCACCATGAGGATGTCCTCTCCATTGTCCACCACAGAATCATTATTTCCACTGTTCACCACAGGGACGTCTTTCCCAATGTCCAAGACAGGGAGGTACTCACCACTGTCCACCACAGTGACGTCCTTTCCACTGTCCACCACAGTAATATCCTCATCATTTTCTATCACAGGGACATGTTTACTACTGTCCACCACAGAGAAGTCCTCCCTGCTGCCCACCACAGGGACGTCCTTCACACTGTTCACCACAATAACGTCCTCTCGTTTGCACAAAACAAAAACGTGCTCCCCACTGTCCACCACAGGGATGTCCTACTTACTATCCACCACAGGGAGAACCTCCCAACTGCCTACAACAGGACTGCCTTCCCATTGTCCACCACATGGACATCCTTTTGCTGTCCACAAAAAGGACTCCCTTCCCACTGTTTACCACAGGGACATCTTCCTAACTGTCCACCACACAAATATGTTCCCAACTGTCCACTATAGAAACATCCATCCCACTGTACACAACAGAGATGTACTCCCCAGTGTCCTCCACAAGAATGTCCATCCAACTGTCCACAACAGAAAGGTCCTACCCACTGTCCACCACAGAGATCCTCCTAGCTGTCCACCCCAAGGAGTTCCTCCCCACAGTTCACCACAGGGACATCCTTCACACTGTCCACCAAAGAGACATCCTTCCCAATATCCACCACAGGGATGTCCTACCCCACAGTCCACCCAAGTATTTTCCTCCCCACTGTCTACCACAAGGACATCCTCCTGTGCACAACAGGGATGTACTCACCACTGTAAACTGCAGGGACATACTTTGCATTGTCCACCACAGAATCATCCTTCCCACTGTCCACCAAAGTGAGATCCTCCTTGCTGTCCACCAAAGGAGCATCCTTACCACTGTCCACCACAGGATCCTCCTCACAACTGTCCACCACAGGGATGTCCTCCACACTGTATAAAACAGGGAATTACTCTCCACTGTACAGCTCAGGGACATCCTCATTACTTACCACCACAGAAACTTTCTCCCCAGTGTCCACCAGAGGGACATCCTCAACACTGTCCTCCAGAGTGATGTCCTCCCCTCTCTCCACCTCAGAAGCATCTTCCCCACTGTCCACTACAGGGACGTCCGTCAAATTTTCCACCACAGGGAGGTCATCTCCACTGTCCACCACAGGCATGTCCATTACACTGTCCACCACAGGAATGTCCTCTTCACTGTCTACCACAAAAACATCCAATCCACTGTCCACCACCAAAACATCCTTATCACTATCCATCACTGTGATTGTGGTGCACCACAGGAATATTCTTTCCAAAGTCCACAACAGAGATGTCCTTCCCACTGTAGACCACAGAGATGTCCTCCCTGCTGTCCACCACAGGGATATTCTTCCCACTTTCCACTACAGAAACTTCCTCCACACTGTCCACCAAAGTGATGTCCTCCCCTCATTCTGCCACAGACATCCATCCCAGTGTCCACAACAGAAGTGTCCTCCCCACTGTCCACCACAGGGAGGTCCTCCCAACTGTCCACCACAGGGACATCCTCCTCACTTTGCAAAACAGGGACATCCTCCTATGAACAAAAGGGACGTCCTCAAAACTGTGCACCACAGGAATATTCTTTCCACTACCCACAACAGAGATGCCATTCATACTGTAGACCACAGAGATGTCTTCCCTGCTGTTCACCACAGGGACATTTTTCTCCATTTCCACCACAGAAACATCCTCCCCAATGTCCACCAAAGGGAAGTCCTCCCCACATTCCACCAGAGACGTCCATCCCACTGTCCACAACAGAAATGTTCTCCCACTGTCCACCACAGGTAAGTCCTCCCAACTGTCCACCACAGGGACATCCTTTCCACAGTCCACCAAACAGATGTCCTTCTCACTGTCCACCACAAGGACATCCTCCTGTGTACTACAGGGACATCATTACCATTGTCCACAACATGGTTCTCCTCAACAATATGCACTACAGGGAAGTCCTCACTGCAGTCCACTACACAAATCCTCTGCACTCTAAACCACAGGGACATCCTACCCACTGTCCACAACAGGGAGGTCCTCCCCTCTGTCCACCACAGGCACATCCTTCGGCCTGTCCACCACAGTGATGTCCTACGCACTGTCCTCCAAAGAGATGCCCTTCCCACTATTGACCACAAGGATGTCATTTCAAAGGTCCACCACAGGGAAGTCCTCTTCACTGTCCACCAAAGTGATGTCCTTCCCACATTACACCACAGGGACATCCTCCTGTGCACAACAGGTATGTTCTTACCACTGTCTACAACAGAGATGTCTTCTGCACTACCCACTACAAGGATATCTTTCTCACTGTCCAACAAAGAGACATTCTCTTCTGCACAACAGGAGCGTTGTCCTTACTGTCCACAAGGCCGACATCCATACTGTTCACCACAGTAAAATCCTCTCCAATCTCCAACACAGAAACATCCTCCAAACTTTTCACAGCACAGATGTCCTCCCAACTATCAAACACAGCGAAGTCCTTCCCACTGTAAACAACAGGGACATCTTCCCTACTGTGCACCACAGGGACATCCTTCTGGGCACAACAGGAATGTCTTAACCACTGTCCACCACAAATATGTCCACCGTACTCTCCACCATATGGACATCCTTTCGACTATGCACCACAGGGACATTCTCCAGTGCACCACAGTAACATCCTCCCAACTGTCCACCACCGGGATGTCCTCCCCAATGTCTACAACAGGGATGTCCTTCCAACTATTCACACCAGAAAGGTACTCCCCGCTGTCCACCAAGAGAATGTCCTTCCCACTGTTCACCTCAGTGATATCCTCTCCTCAGATCATAACAGGGATGTTCTTCCCACTGTCCACCACAAAGTTCCTCCCCAATTTCCACCACATGCTGTTTCTACCCACTGTCCATGAGAGGAACATGCTTCCCACTGTTCACCACATGGAGGTCCTTCCCCATGTCCACACCATGGACATCCTTCCCACAATCCACAACATAAATGTCCTCACCACTGTCCAACGCATGGGCCTTTTTCCCACGGTTAACCACAGAAAGTTCCTCTCTACTGTCCTCCACAGGGATGTCCTTACCACTGTCCAAAACAGTGACATCCTTTCCACTGTCCACAACAGGGATGTCCTTCCTACTGTCCACCACAGGAAGGTCCTCCCCAATGTCTACCACAGGGATGTCCTTCCCACTGTCCACCTAAGTGACATCCTTCAATCTGTCCACAAGAGGGACATTTTTCCCACAGTTCACCACAAGGAGGTCTTTCCCAATGTCCATAACAGAGATCTTCTTCCCACAGTCCACAACATAAATGTCCTTCCCACTGTCCACCACAGGGACCTCCTTCCAACTGTCCACCATAGGAAGGTCCTCTCTACTGTCCATCAAAGTGATGTCCTTTCCACTGTCCACCACAGGGATGTACTCCCCACTGTCTAAAACAGGGATGTTCTTTCCACTGTTCACCACAGTGATGTCCTCCCCAGTGTCCACCACAGGAATATACTACCCATGGTCCACCACAGGGATGTCCTACCCACAGTGTACTAAAGTAAGGTCCTCCCCAATCTCCACCACAAGTAGGTTCTCTCCACTGTCCACCACAGTGATGTCATTTCAAATGTCCACCACAGAAATATTATCCCCACTGTCCACAACAGGAATGTCCTTCCCACTGTCCACCAAAGATAGGTCTTCTCCACTGTCCACCACAGGGATGTCTTTCCCACTGTCCACCTAAGTGATGTCCTCCCCTCTGTCCACAAGAGGGACCTTCTACCCACAGTTCACCACAAGGGGGTCTTTCACAATGTCCCAACAGAGATGTTCTTTCCACAGTCCACAACAGAAATATCCTCACCACTGTCCACTAAAGGAGGTTCTCCCAACTGTCCACCACAGGGATATCTTTCCACGGTCCACTAAAAAGATGTCCTTCTCACTGTCCACCACAGGGACATCCTCCTGTGTACTACAAGAACATCATTACCACAGTCAACTACATAGTTGTCCTTAACAATATGCACTACAGGGAAGTCCTTATCACCATCCACCACACAAATATCCTTCGCACTGTAAACCACAGGGACATCCTACACACTGTTTACAACAAGGAGGCCCTCCCCTCTGTCCACCACAGGGACATCCTTCTGCCTGTCCACCACAGTGATGTCCTCCCCACTGTCCTCCAAAGGGACGTCCTTCCCACTGTCGACCACACAACATCATTTCAATGGTCCACCACAGGGAAGTCCTGTTCACTGTGCACCACAGGGATGTCCTTCCCACTGTACACCACAGGGATATCCTCCTGTGCACAACAGGGATGTTCTTACCACTGTCTATGACAGAGATGTCTTCTGCACTCCCCACTACGAGGACATCATTCTCACTGTCCACCAAAGAGACATTCTCTTGTGCACCACAGGAGCATTGTTCTTACTGTCCACAAGGCCTTCATCCACACTGTCCACCACACTGAAATCCTCTCAACTCTCCAACACAGGGACATCCTCCCAACTGTCCACAACTCAGATGTCCTCCCAACTATCAAACACAGTGAAGTCCTTCCTACTGTAAACAACAGGGACATCCTCCCCACTGTGCACCACAGGGACATCCTCCTGTGCACCACAGGGATGTCCTAACCACTTTCCACCACAGAGATGTCCTCTGCACCCTCCACCATATGGATCACAGGGACACTCTCCAGTGTACCACAATAACATCCTCCCCACTGTCCATCACAGTGAAATCCTTCCCACTGTCCACCACCGTTATGTCCTCCCCAATGTCTACAACAGGGATGTCCTTCCCACTATTCACACCAGAAAGGTTCTCCCCACTGTCCACCAAGAGGACGTCCTTCCCGCTGTCCACCTCTGTGATATCCTCTCCTCAGATCATAATAGGGATATCCTTCTCACTGTCCACCACAAGGAGGTCCTTCCCACTGTCCACTAGAGGCACACCCTTCCTACTGTCCACCACAAAGAGGTCTTTCCCAATGTCCACAACAGGGACGTCCTCCCCACAGTCCACAACATATATGTCCTTCACACTGTACACCACAGGGAGCTCATTCCCACTGTTCACCACAGGGATGTCCTTTCCACTGTTCATCAAAGAGATTTCCTTCCCATTGTCCACCACAGGGACATGCTCCTGTGTACTACAAGGACATTCTTACCACTGTCCACAACATTGTTGTCCTCACCAATGTCCACAACAGAGACGTACTCACCACTGTCCACAATATGAATATCCCCCACACTGTAAACCACAGGGTCTATCTAAACCTAAGCTTTAGCTTCTTTATAAAATAAACAGAGTAATCTCTGCCTCAGAGGGCTGTTAACATAAAATGAAATCACAGCCATGAATAGTCTCTGTTCAGGTTGCTGGTAACAAAATATCATAAGCTGAGTAACATAAAAAAAAATACAGGTTTGTCTCTGAAGACTGAGAAGTCTACATTCAAGTCCCTGGAAGATTCAGGAATGGCATAGGCAGTTTGCTCCCATTTTTTAGAAGGTAGACAAGGCAGCTTTCTGGGGTCCTTTTAAAAAAAAAAAAAACTAATCCTATTCATGAATGCTCTATAACAGACCCCAGACCTTAGTACATCTGACTTTATAATGGAAATGCCATTCAGGCTATAAAATTCAACATGTAGACAGCACCACCTGCCAAAACTAAAACAAAGACCTAATCCATCAAAGTCCATACAGTTCTGGGAAAATTGTCAAAATGGACTAACCTTGCTTTTTGCGTCTGTAGTTCACTCCTGGCTAACTGTTCTTGTTAACTGAAGCATGTAAATCCAGAATGTGGGTTTTGGGCTTAAAAGCTCATCCTGAGAGAAGCTTGGGGCTACACTGGGATCCAGAGCAGCCAGTGTAGTCACCAGCTGGCTAATAAAGGCTTTCTGTTGGCTTAAAGCTATGTCTAAGCAGTCTTCTCTGGTGGATGCTCTACAACAGGTTCCACTCTCATGATCAAACCCCAACGCAATATTATCCTTTTCTTTTCATGCAAAAGATAAGAAAGGGATAGAAGTTGGCATTGATATGGGGGCTTGATTCTAGCTGAAAGTAGACCCAAAGAAGCCCTAAGACAGACTCATTTCATTTGAGGGTTAGCTCAAGGAATACTCTGACATTACAGTCTCTCATGAGCAGAGCACAAAACCCCCCACCCACATTGAACCTCCGGAACCACTCAAAACCAGATGCCTGGGATTTTCTGGTGGGCATATGTTAAGAAGTCAATAAAAGGAGGTCTCGGCACTTTGTTGTGAGTTAGCTGCACCATTCACTGAGACAACTCTAGAATGTTTGCTATGAGTATGTCCCTTATCATGGTTTTTCTTTTTAAAAAGCACAGAAAAAGTAAACGGTATTTCTAGAACCCAGGAAGTTGGTTGTCTTTCCTTCACCCCAAACCCCAATTAACTCCCCACATGAGAGTAATCGGATATGTATAGCTCAGAACTAGGAAGACATGGGAAGAATTAGAGATCAGAATTCTCAGAATCCTAAAGGAGCTATTTCTGACACAAGGTCCTAAAGATTTCCAAACGATGCTGAAAAGGGGTGTGCTCCTAAGGTGTCATCGCCATTTCCGTGATGATTAGATGCATGCGTGGTCCATATTATGCAGCCACACACTGACGGGGTCCGCTAACGGTTCCTTGTACTTTTTGTCCCTTCTGTCAAGATTGGTAATTGTCACTGGCTTCATTTCTGCTTACCCTGTGTGTGGTCATGTGTATTAATTAACTTCCATATCAGTTTGCATGAATATCCATCACAGCCCTGCTGCTGATCATGAAACTTCACAAGGTTAACCTTGAGAACATGGAATGCAGATCAAAGCAAGGCAAAGAAATATGGCTGGAGTGGTCTTGAGAAATTACAGTTCTGGTCACACCCTGGAAGGTGTGGGTAGGTCCACCTCCCACTGTCTCAGTCCCTGTCCCTACTCCTGAGGCTCCTCCCTCACAGCAAAGACCTACAGTTTTATGTGACCACCAGAGTTGCCATGTTGTTTGTGTAAGGGGAGGAGGGTGGCTTGCAGTTGGACAGAGGGTGGTTTCCCATTTGTACAGCTCCTTCCCCTCTCCAAACTGCTGTTTTCTAGCTGTAAATGGAATAACATATGACCACTTTATGCTTCTAGACTTTTAGACTTTGTAAACAAAGGCTAAATGGTGTGACTTCTCTTAAAAGCACTTTGGGCTTTAAAAATGTCTAGAGCATTTGGCCAGGTGATTCACTTTTGGAAATCCATCCTCAGAAAACATCTGAAATGACCTGAGCCAGCCAACACTTGCCAGCCTATTACTAGGCAGCAACCATTTTACCACACGGGCACATACACACATACACACACACACACACACACACACACACACACACGACTGCCACTGTCTTAATCTGCCCTTGCACCTCCAACACTCACCCCCTCACCTCATCTACTTCCTCTAGGGATCAGGGATCCCCCACCCCCAATCTTTAGGAAAAGAAGCCAATCCGAATTGTGCAGAATCCCCTTTAACAGGGAAGAGAGAAATGAACATCCACCATGGAAGTAAGAAAAACCTGCTCCATGTTTACTAGAGAGAATCTGGACACATCTAATGCTCCAAGTTATGCACCCTATCTGTTCTTCCCTTCCTCCTTTTGCTCAGCTAGTTTACATTAAACACCTGTGGTGCAGCAGACGCCATCCTAGTTGGTGGGATCATAGCATTTACACTTAGTTGGTGAGGTAATTGTTAAGCAGAACATTAAGAGGCTGAAGAGATGGCTCAGTGGACTCACAGAGGACTAGAGCTTAGGTCCCAGTGTAAGGCCCTCACAAATGTAAGACCTCACCCAAGCCTCGGGAATTCTCAGCCACCCATTAACTGCAAGACACCAAACTTGATGTAATCAGCAAGAGGCATATTTTAATCAGTATACTGAGGTCAAGACCCAGGACCCACGCAGGGGCAGTGGGGTCCAACCCCAGGGCTTTGGAGACAGAATTTAAAGCCCAAAACCACAACTCATGGGGGGACCACAACCCAGGGGGAGTAAGTATTGGAGAGCACCTGTGGAAAGTCCCAGCCCATTATTCAGTTTGTGACAGGGTACAAAAAACAGGCTATTCTCTAAGAGCCTATAGTCAGCCAAGTTCCTGGTATCCAGGATGCATAGGCATGCTGACTTGAACTCTCAGCTTAAACCCTATTTAGTCTATCTTATGGCTAGTTTATAGTTCCTGGTACCCATAGTGATTGTTCAGGCTGTCCTGAACTCCCAGCTCTGAACTCTTAGCTTATCTATTTTGTCTTGTGAATAGATAGTTTCCTAGGACACAGAGTGCAGAACAAGCTAATCTGCACTTTTGACTCCATCTGTGGAAGGTTTAAAAATTTTTAACTCTTTCACCAGCACACATCCATATCAGGTAGCTAACAACCTCATCTAACTCCAGTCCCAGAGAATTCTATGTCCTCTTTTGTCCTCTGGAGGCACGCACGCACGCACACACACACACACACACACACACACACACACACACACAATTAGAAACATCTTTTTTAAATGGAAATTGAATGGGAAAAGTGAAATCAAAGAGGGAGGACATGATCACTCGTCAAGTGTGGAGATCTGTATTGTAGCTATAAGGGAGAAAGCAGGCAGAGGGCAGAGTCCAGGCAGAGCATGGCCTGACTAAAGCTAACCATGAGAGGAGAAAGGGGGAGGGAGAGCATGAGACACATCATAGACCAAGAGACTGCTGTAGCCAAAATGTCTGAGTTATATAGGAATCGAGCATGCATCCTCTACCACTGGGGTAACCACATTCGTTAACAGAAGTAAAACCACATGGTTTGTTGGCTTGCTATCTTACATGAATGACATTCTAGGATGTTATCTGTCCTTGGACAAGAGGGGCTTCCAAGTTAAAGGCATTTTGTTTTGTAGCTCTCATAAGCCCAGAAATTTAAACCTAAAACACAGCCTAAGCCACTACAGTATTCGTGGCTAGATAAAATAATTTCAGGGGTGAGAGACAAAGAAAAGGAAAAGGGGCCAAGCTCTTGATAATTCCAAACTTTAAAGGTTTAAAACAACAGAAGGAATGTCAAAAGAAGGAACCAAAGAAGCACCATCCACGAAGGTGGGAAAGAGTGTTGTCTCAAGGGAGGTAACCAGGCCAAGAGCTGCCAAGAAACCAGCCTTGGTGTGCCAGTCCAACTGGAATGCGTTCAAGAATCAGGGACATGGGAAGGGAAGGGAAGGGAAGGGAAGGGAAGGGAAGGGAAGGGAAGGGAAGGGAAGGGAAGGGAAGGGAAGGGAAGGGAAGGGAAGGGAAGGGAAGGGAAGGGAAGGGACCAATAAAGACACAGTTTTATCATGAGGTTTCGGTGACAGGGAAACCATCTGAGACTGTCACTGGAGAATGAAGAGGTAGTTACTCAGAATGGGGACACATAGGACAACAACTTGTTGGCACTGCAAGGGCAGCCCCAGGTCTAGATCCTGCTACGAGAGTGTTAAGTTTGAGCTGTAGATACCCAACAACCAGAAATTAACTTCATGCTCTAAATGAGCTCAGAAATTGACAGAGGTGAGTATTCTCAGTTTGAACTATTTTCCAGCATCCCCAAAGACTGGTGGCGTGCAATGGTTTATCATATTGCTCACACACAAATCTGAATCCCACACACTACAAGGCAAGTGGGCAGGACTGAATTACATAGGTGGTAAATGAACTGGGCTGACTGCTCAGGGTCTATTCTCAATATCGTTTGTCCATTAATACCTGAAAACAGTATTCTAAGAACAAAAAGTGTGTTTCAAGAAGAAAGCCATCCTTTACGGTTGTAGCTGTAATGGGAGGAAGGCTGCAGAGAAGTAGAGATTTTAGAAAACTATGCAGGCAGTGAAAATATCCCTGTCAGAATGGCCTTTGGACAAGCACCTGGTGTACTTTCTTGGTTCGTGATTGCTGTGGGAGGGTCCAGACCCCAGGATGTAGTAGAAAGCAAACCATGAGAAGCAGGCCAGTGAGCCTCATACCTCTGAGGCCTCTGCCTCAATGCCTGCCTCCAGGTATTTTTGTCCTGATCCAGCTGGGTGATGGATCATAAGCTGTAAGTTGGAATTAACCCTTTCCTCTTCAAGTTGCTTTTGGTCAGTCTTGGGGGTTTTATTGCTTTGAAGAAACATCATGACCAAAAAAATCAAGTTAAGGAAAAAAAGGATTTATGTGGCTTACACTTCCACATCCGTAGTCTATCACCAAAGGAAGTCAGGACAGGAACTCACACAGGGCAGGAACCTGGAGGCAGGAGCTGATGCAGAGGCCATGGAGGGGTGCTGCTTACTGGCTTGCTCCCTGTGGCTTTGTTCAGCTTGCATTCTTGTAGAACCCAGGATAAGAAAGCCAGGGATGGCACTGCCCTCAGTGAGCTGGGCCCTCCCATTAATCATTTATGGAGAAAAAGTCCTACAGCTGCATCTTGTCGAGGTATCTTCTCAATTGAGGTTCCCTCCTTTCAGGTGGCTCTAGCTTGTAGCAAGTTGACATAAAACTATCCAACACAACTGACCCCTTGTTAACTTGACACATGAACATATTGTTGTTAATTTATAACCTGTCCTTTCTTATCCATTCCTAAGGTCACACATTAACATCAACATCACAACATAAAACATTTTGCAAACTTTAAAATTCCCACCATCTTTACAAATTGAAACACCTTAAAATTTGTCTCTAAAAAATCCAAGATGTCACCTGGCAGTGGTGGCACATGCCTTTAATCCCAGGACTTGGGAGGCAGAGGCAGGCAGATTTCTGAGTTCAAGGCCAGCCTGGTCTACAGAGTGAGTTCCACGACAGCCAGGGCTACATAGAGAAACCCTGTCTTGAAAAAAAATCCAAGGTTTCTTTTAAAAACCTAAAAATCTCTTTAAAAACTCAGTCAACTGTGGGCTCCAATAAAGTAAAAAATAAGTTAAATATTTTCTTACTTCAATAGGGAAGCACCAAGGCATAGTCATAATCTGAAGAAAGCAAAACCAAACTCCAACAATATAAATAACTCAACATCCAATATATAGGATTTACTCATGATTTTCTGGGTTCCTCCAAGGGACTTGAGCCCCATCCTCTGAAACACACACAACTACTAAGATCCAGTAGGCTCCACCCCACCACTACTGCTGTTGTTGAGGGTCATCCTGTTCTATTGGCTTTTCCAATCTTTTGCTGCATCTGGGCTTCACATTCACCAATAGCCTCTCATAGGCTCTCTTCCTGGTGGGTGCAAAGCCTCATCTTCTCTGCATAACTACTTCAGTCCTGGGCTTTCAACTTCCACTGAGGCTGCACCTTCACTAATAGCCTCTCCTGGGCTCTCACAGTGCCAAGACTCAGCTGCTCTCCATGACCCCTTTGTACCCTCAAAACCAGTACTACCTGGGTCACTCTTACACTACCAAGTTCAGCTGCCAGCCCACAATACAACCTCAGCCAGTTCTGAAACACAACTTCTGTGTGCTCTCAGGAAACACTTCAGAGATTTTACCTTGATGATGCTGGTCTCTTCTAATCACTTCTAATTTCTTAGCTCCAGTTGGTCAGCATCAAGTTTCCCAGAAAAAAAATCAAAGGTTTCACTTTAGTAGTTCTGGTATCTTGTTAATCACAGCTGATTCTTCTTCAGCCCTAGCTGACCAGAACTACAGAATCTGAATTCTAAGTAACAAATCGTCTTTAATCTTTCATCTGAAATTCACAAACCAGGCCTCCATCTTTAGCATAGCCCTGAAATTCTTATCTTCCAAGTCTTCATAGATCAGCTAACCAAGTTTTGAACATCCGATGGCTTTTCTAGCCCAACATTCCAAAGTCCTTTCATAATCCTCTCAAAAATAACAAAGTCAAGTCTGTCACAGCAATACCCTGCTCCCTGGTACCAACTGGTCTTAGTCAGGGTTTCTATTACTGCAATGAAACACCATAACCAAAAAACAACTTGTGGAAGAAAGCATTTATTTGGCTTACATTTCCAAATCACTATTCATCACTGAAAGAAGTCAGAACAGGAATTCAAACAGAGCAGGAACCTGGAAGCAGGAGCTGAAGCAGAGGCCATGGAGGGTGCTGCTTACTGGCTTGTTCCCCATGGCTTGCTCAGCCAGCTTTCTTGCAGAAGCCAGGACCACCAGCTCTGAGAATAGCACTGCCCACAATGGGCTGGCCCCTTTCCCATCAATCACTAAGAAAATGCCCTACAGCGGAATCTTTTTTTTTACAGTTAACTTCTTGTGCTTTTTTTAGATATTTTATTTACACTTCAGATGCCATACCCTTTCCCCATTCCCCCTCTTAGAAAATCCCTATCCCATGCCCTCTTTTTTTGTTGCACATATACATTTTTTTAAAAATGTTAATCATAGGCTTGATAAGTTTGGTATTGCTAACTCAGAGGTGTAACCTACTACCCAACCTAGATATATTAAGTATCTTTGACTGGTGGAGATACATGAACATCTGCCTCCCTGTCTCCCGCCTCTTTCTCTCTTTCATCACCTAGCTTCTCCTCTCCTTCTTCTCCTCCTCTTCTTACTCCTTCTCTTCCTCTCAGTACTCCTCCCACCTAAGCTCCTCCTACACATCACCCTTCCTATTAAAATGAAACTTTTCTCTCAAAATACAATTAGAGCATAATTATGCCAATTTGTACCAGTGAGGTACAAGATAGTCCTCATACCCAGTCCAACATTTTGTTGACTAATCAGAACCTCTGTCGTCTCTCCTAACTAAAACACTTAGTTCTGAATTTGGCTTTTTCCTTGGCTTTAGGATGAATGTCAGCTGACGACCATCCTCTCAAATCTTTTCTCTCAAGGTAAATAGCCAGAATTGGCTATGAGGCTATAAGTTTTCAACCCCGTCAGAAATCCAGAATGACTGAGTTAACTATAATTGTGGGAAGCACAAAGCATAGCTTCTAAAACTTAGCCAATTTATAGAGACCTCTGAACACCTGGACACTCCCTCTACTACATAACATTGGAGCATGTGTTCTTCCACCTTCTGGCCCAGGATCATCTGACAGACCTTAGTGCTGCAGAATTATTAAGGGCTGATTACTCTGTCTCGGTAGATATAATCAGTCGACTATTCTGCAAGTGTGTCCTTTTCTGGACAGTAATTTGTCTGTAGAAGGACAGATGCACTTCTTGTCTAGTGGCTGTCTCACCACAACTGGAGTAACTCCAAAGATGCTCAATTTCTTTTTAGAATTCAATATATGAAGCTAACAGGAGCAGACAGGACTCTATTCAAAATGAACATTAATACAAAAATGTCATGTCAATTCTGTGGATTTCTGATCTTTTGAAAACCAACTATCCATGGAAAGTAATCTGGACTGTTGCCTGTTAACTCCACTCAGCTATTTCTAAATAAAACATAGAAAACACCCTAACAGTAAACTCCAACCCATGAATTTGCTGTAGTCCCTTAACTCACAGGCTGACCATCTCAAATCAGTTAAAAAAAGTTAAAGAAGGACTAGGTCTAAGCCTTGTATTCCTAAGTGTGTTATACTGGTACAATGCCTATGAGGGTAACAATATTCATCTCACTCTTATATTAATAAGAAGTCGTACCAATGAAAACCTTAAAATTTGTAATCAAAGTAAATTGGTGCTATTTAAGAATTTATATCTTCATCTTGGTACTAATTATACAGATTTCTACTAATAGCTTATGGCTATGCAATAAACCCTATCTAATCCTCTCTATTCCGACCAAACCACTACTTTTCCCTAGAAAGAAATCCCAACATTTACCACCTTAGTCCCCAAGCCCAGGGAATAGGGGCGCTGACTCTTCATTAGCTTCTTCAAGCTGACGATGGGCGTTGAGATATTAGAAGAGGAGTGGGGAGAAGAGCAAATTGATAAGCCTCTGATGTTGTGTCTTCACCGCCGCCAGATGGAATTCCTGGACCTCAGAGGTTTGAGCAGGTCTGCCCAGCTTGCTTGTTGAGTAGATACCCCAAGGCTGATCATTCTGCAATATACAATTCTCAAAACAAATTTTAGTATCAAGATAGTTTTTTTTAAAGAAGGCTGATATTTTATTAAGGATGTTCGTTCTAACCGCTTTTCTTTTTTCCCCCTCTTTTATTGGATATTATGTTTACATTTCAAATTTTATCCCCTTACTGCATTCTCCCCATCTCCCTGGAACCCCTTATCCCATCCCTCCTCCTTCTGCTTCTATGAGAGTGTTTACCCACCTGTAGCGCGCAGCCTCGCCAATAAGGAGCACGCCACACTTCAGGATTCTTCTGACAGCATTTATTAAACAGCTCTCTTAATAGTGAGGTGGAGGAAGGACCCCTAGCTCAGAAAGCCTGCTGCTTAAATAGAGCTTTGTGAGACGTGCAGATCCCTCATTGGCTCAAATCTTTCATCCAATTGTCATACTCTGTTTTCGCGCCACATGCAGGCGCATTCTCAAGTAAAGCTTCCGTGAAGAACCAGGAAGCAGAAGCCTGTGCCATCTTTTAATGGCAAATGCGGCTCCTCACATCTCCCCCTTCCTTATTAAACTGCAACAACAATCAAGGTCTGTTAGGTCGCCGATCTAACCCACCATTCTACCAGTAGGCGTTCAAGGCAGTTAAACAGTACGAGACCCTCCACACCTTTTATCCCATGCAATGGGAACCTGAGCCCTGGGAAGTGTGGAGGACCACCACTAGGATACCTGGTGCAATGGGAACATGAGCCCTCAGGATATCTTATTAAGTGATGGTGTCTCATTGTTTAAGCAGATTCAACCAGGCTTGAGGGGATATTCCTGCTCCACGACAAGCAATGCTTGTATGATCATCACTTTATCCTTTTGATGTTGTTGTTTGAATTTGCAGAGCAACCAGAGGGTAAACAGCACTCCCCCAAAGATCATGCAGCCAAATAACCCTACCCCCACCCATTCCTTAAAGTAAGAAAAGACCTAAGAGATCCATGAGGAAAGTCCCTGGATCAGGGAGAAATCCAAGCAAGTAGAATTGATCTGGACGATGGCAATCCGCAATCGTCACATGGTCTCATCAAAATCAGCCGTCCAATTCTGCAATAGCTGCTGAGATAAGATTCTTGAAAGGTTAGCTACTCAAGTAAAATTTTCATATTGAATGGAGGTAACACACAGCCTCAGAAATTTAGTAAAACAGAGGCTGCCATTCAGAAACATTTATCTGTTATCTTTAACTAGGGTAACATTATCACCCATGGGTATAAAGAGCAAACCCAAGGAGTCATTTGTAATAAAAAATCAGGGAAAAATCTGTGCATCATACATTACCGTCATAGGCAAGGGAAATGTTGACATAATTCCCCATCTGGTCATTCCCGTTACCACCGTTATCAGTATCTCCAAAAGCACTATCATCAATGGAAGAAATAGGTGCTTCATAATCTTTCACTGTCTGAGTTAATCTTGTGGGAATCCAAATAGGATTCTCTTGATCTTGCGGAAAAACACAAACAGCTCCCCTGGATCTTACCGAAACCAAATCCGGGCCCTTCCATTGATTAGATTAGACATCCTTCCATTTAACACTCTCTTTAGTAGTATGAGAGGGCGTAACATGTCTGTCAGCTGCAGACCGTCCATCAGCATCCAAATTTAAAAAATTTAATGTAAATAAGGCAAGGGAAATAGAAGTTTTAGGTCCCATATTGGGGCCTATTCCTCCCTTTTGCTTTTGTAAATAGGTTTTCAACGTGCCAATGGCACGCTCCACAATTCCTTGTGCCTCAGGATTGTATGGTAGGCCAGTCACGTGGCGTACACCAAGTTGTATACAAAATTGATAGAATGCTTTTGAAGTATATGCTGGCCCATTATCAGTTTTCAACTGAATGGGTTTTCCCCAAGCAGCCAATGCCTCCAAACAATGAGTTATGACATGGGACACCTTTTCTCCTGTAAGAGGGGTAGCATGAATAACTCCAGAACATGTATCAATGGAGATATGGAGAAATTTCTGTTTCCCAAAAACATTATAATGCGTGACATCCATTTACCAAACATGAAGAGGTTGTAAACCTCTAGGGTTAACTCCTATAAGTGAGGGAGGTCTAAATTCTGCACAGGAGGCACATTTAAGAACAATATCTCGTGCCTCAGCACGCGTTAGCTGGAACTTCAACCTCAAGGTATTAGCTGGAACATGATACAGCTTATGAAATTCAATTGCATTTTCTAAGGGTGAGCTTACCCAATATAATTCTTTAGTAGCATTATCAGCAATTGCATTTGCATAAGACATGGGTCCAGGGAGCAAGGTATGTGCCCTCATATGCTGAATAAAAAATGGATACTTCCTATTCCTGATACATTTTTGAATACTCTTAAAGACCTCTACAACAGTGCTTCTAGGATGAATAAAATCAGTTACTTCAAGTTGTCTAACAGCCGTGACAACATAATGTGAATCTGAAATAATATTGATAGGTTCAGAAAATTTCTGTAACACCACAGCTACAATGGCACATTCTACTAATTGCGGTGATGTATAGCTAAACTTAATCTGAGTAGGAACTTTATTAACCACATAACTACCAATGCCTGTTTTTGATCCATCTGTATAAATATCTAGGGCTCCTGCAATAGGCGTACTTTTGGTCACTTTAGGAAAAATAAAGGCATTATTAAGAGTAAACTGTAACAAAGGATGTTTGGGATAATGATTATCTATATCTCCTGGAAATGAACACCTCAAAATTGCCCATGCATCTTGTGAGGCACACAACACTTGAACTTGATGCATGGTATAAGGGCATACAATCATATCAGGGTATCGTCCAAAATGTGTTACAGCTAGTTGAAGTCCCTTCAAAGCCAACTCAGCTACAGCAGTAGGATAATATTCAAGTATCTTCCCAGGAGAATTGTGTGGATGGATCCATAACAATGGTCCCTGTTGCCAAAGCACAGCGGTAGGCTGTTGTGGGGAAGAAATAATGCATAATTGGAAAGATAATTCAGGATTAATCCTGTCTAACTGAGCCAATTGTATAACGGATTCTACTTTATCCAATATCTTTGATGCTTCAGGAGTTAACTCTCTTGATGAGGTGATCTTGATGAGTCCCCCTCCAATATCTTAAATAGGGGTTGAAGCTCAGTTGTAGTCAGCTTTAGATAAGGGTGAATCCAATTAATATCCCCTAACAATTTTTGAAAATCATTTAAGGTTTTCAACATATCTCTCCTAATAGTTATTTTTTGTGGTCTCACATAATCAGGAGTAATCACTGCTCCCAGAAATTTTCCTACCTCTCCTTCTTGAACCTTTTCAGGAGCTATGACTAAAACTTTCTGTCATAAGGCAGTAATTAACATGGCAAATGCTTGTCTTAAAATTTCTCCATTGTTGGCACACAAAAGTATGTCATCCATGTAATGACAAATTCTAAGTTTTGGAAACTGTTTTCTTACTGGTTCAATGGCTGATGAAACATATATTTGACACATAGTGGGGCTGTTTGCCATGCCCTGTGGCAAGACCTTCCAGTGATATCTTTGATCTGGTTCTTCATGATTAATACTGGGAAGTGTAAAGGCAAACCTGATTTTATCTTCAGGATGTAGGAGTATAGAAAAGAAACAATCTTTAATATCCACTATAATAATTTCCCAATGCCTAGGTAAGGCAGCTAACAATGGGAGTCCCTTCTGGATTGATCCCAACAACTGCATTTGATTATTAATAGTTCTAAGATCATGCAGCAGCCGCCACTTGCCTGATTTTTTCTTAATAACAAATATGGGCATATTCCATGGGGACCGGGAAATCTCTAGATGTCCTAATTGTAATTGCTCTTGGACTAAGGATTTCGCTGCTTCTAATTTTTCAGAGGTTAACGGCCACTGAGGAACCCATACAGGTTCCTCTGACAACCAAGGTATAGGCAAGGCATCCTCAATGGCCCCTAGGAAAAACCCAGTCCTATCTTGTCTTGTTTTTCTACAGCATTGATTGATTCTGTTCTGCCCTGTAATGTCTTTCCCAACTTTCTTCCTGAAACACACCCCATGTTCTTAATCATATCTTGACTCTGTACAGAATAATTATTGGTAAGTCTAAAATCCATTTGTTTAAGAATATCTCTTCCCCATAAATTAATAGGTAGTGGTAGGACATAAGGAATCACGGTTCCTTGGCCTTCAGAATCCTCCCAACACAATGTTTTTGCACTAATATCAGGGGTAGATTCATAGCCCAGACCTTGTAAGGTTCGAGAGGAACGATTAACAGGCCAAGCCTTTGGCCACCAAGTGGTGGATATAATGGTAGTGTCTGCTCCTGTATCTAGAAGTCCTGTAAAGGATTTGCCTTGTATTTTAAGTTCTAAGGTGGGCCTTTTATCTAGATCTAAGGAAATAAAAACATTTTGACCTCCGGATGAACCAAATCCCTGTTTTCCTCTAACTACATATTTGCTAGGGAATAAAGAATGGAGGCTGGGAAGAATCAAAAGTTGCACAATTCTATCACCAGGGCTTATAGAACTAATTCCCCTTGGCAAAGAGCACATGATTTTTACTTGGCCAGTAAAGTCTTGATCTATAACTCCAGGGTGAACAACTAATCCTTTTAAGATTGTTGATGATCTCCCTAACACCAATCCTACTGTATCATTAGGCAGAGGGCCTGAAAAATCAGAGGGTATGAGTTGACACCCCATGATAGGTGTTAATACTGCTCTAGTGGTGGCACAGAGGTCCAATCCCGCAGAGCCTAGCGTGGCTCTCTTGGCTGACTCTTCTTTTGTTGCAGCGAGGACTGGTTCTGTACTTCCTTTATTGCCCCATACATTTATGGGCCCTGGGGACGTGGGCCCAGCTGCCCGTTTTTTGGCTGAGAAGTGAATGGCCGGCCTTTGTAATCTTTGACTGATCTACATTCATTTACCCAATGTTTCCCTTTATTACATCTAGAGCACATCCAAGGCTGTTTAGGGCTAGCCTGGCCACTAGGGTTAGAAGCTCTGCATTGTCTCTGTATATGTCCCATTCTCCCACACTTAAAGCATTTAATATTAGAGGCTCTTTGCACTGTTAAAACAGCAGCCGCTAATCCGGCATTGGATAAGGGTCCTCCTATCTCCCTACAAGCTTTCATCCAGGCATTCAATCCTTTTCCTTTCCAAGGTGTAATAGCATTTCTACATTCTCGAGTACATTGTTCAAAAATGAGTTGTTCTATGAGAGGCATAGCCGTCTCAGGATCTCCAAAAACTCTCCCTGCTGCTTCTATCATTCTAGCCACAAAGTCTGAAAATGGCTCATTGCCCCCTTGGATAATCTTGGTCAGGTTCCCTGTAACCTGGTCTTTATTAGGCAGACTTTTCCATGCCTTTACAGCTGCTTTATTGATCTGCTCATATACCTCTATAGGGTAGGCGGTCTGATTAACTGTCCACTGTCCCTGTCCCGTAAGCATGTCAAAATTCCATTGTGGATGTCCCTGGATAGTATTTTGTCTTGCCTGTAAGGCACAATGTTCATGAAAAATAGACTTCCAATCCAGATACTGTCCCATAGTTAAACAGTCCTTAACTGTATTATACCAATCTTCTGGTGTCATGGCATTGGCTGTAAGTCTGTCAATTAGAGCTTGAGTAAAGGAGGCATTAACTCCATAAGTCTGTACCGACTCAGCCAAGGCCTTTAATTGCTTCAAATCCAATAGAGAGTGGTATCTAGCCTGATTGGCATCCTCCCAGACAGGGAAGGCTGCTCTTATCCTTTTAATCTCCTTGGCAGTAATAAGAGAATTTAATGATATCTTTTTTAGTTTCTCTTTTGATCCTCTCCTTTTTATTTTAGCTATCTCCTTTATCGGTGGGGCAGACGGAATATACCCTGGTGCATAAGGTGGATCCCGCCCATATCTCTCGGACTCATAACGAGCCGCCTCCTCTTCTAGTTCCCTCTGCTCCTCCGAATTGAAAGGCTCAGGGGAACTCCCCTCCAATGAGGAAGTTAATGATGTGTCCTCCTCCTCCTCCCCCGAGGATATCTCCTCTGAAGATGAGGAAGAGGATGAATCTATTCTCAAGTTACTAAATTCACTCAAAACAGGATATAATGATTTTACATGTTTTTTCACTTTATTATGAGGATCCCTTTTTGGGGTATCCTCCTTTTCTCTGCTTGCGGTCGACCGCCCTATCCGCTAAGAATTCTGGAACCCCAAGACTTTAACGTCCCTCATAACAACCGGTTCCTTCTCATAGCAGTTTCCAATTTTCTATTTCTCATTCTTATTAGCGCTCTCTCCCTTTTCTGCTTCTGATAGGCTATCTTGTTGTTCCACCAAAACTTTCTGTCTCTCTTTCACTTTTTCTTGGCAATTAGCGTCTTCTATGCAAGCTCTAACCATTTTATATATTTGCCATGTCCTTAGTCTTAACTTCCCTTTTTCCTTTTCACTAATCAAGTCAGCTCCAAGTTTATCCCAGGTGTCCTTAGATAAGGATCCGGTGGTAGTAATAAACCACGGAGCAACTCGATTCACTTCCTTTAAAAAATTAATCAAAACCCTCCCCAGAATCTTCAAACCACTTTCCTGCAGCAACGCCTGCATCACTGCGAGAAGCGGCTTTATTTGCTGTTTCCCCATGCTTCCTTTATCTACAGGAGTGGGCGAACTACCACAGTTATCTACCTGTGACTTACAGTTCCTATAACCCCCGGGGGGGGGAAGGGGGTAAGTGCACTCTTTCCCCTCTTGATAATCATTAAGACACAAACAACAAGCAAGGACTATCGCCACCCAAACAGAAAGAGCAATGGTAAGCCAAACAAGATCCACCATACCTTGCAGAAAAGCGTCTAGACTCTCCGCGCTGCCAGTTATGAATCCTCTTCGAGCTTACAAGGTCCTTTGTGACTGGTCAAAACTCTGAGACGTTCGGCTTCAACCCCGGGTTTCTGCACCAAATGTAGCACGCAGCCTCGCCGATAAGGAGCACACCACACTTCAGGATTCTTCTGACAGCATTTATTAAACAGCTCTCTTAATAGTGAGGTGGAGGAAGGACCCCTAGCTCAGAAAGCCCACTGCTTAAATAGAGCTTTGTGAGATGTGCAGATCCCTCATTGGCTCAAATCTTTCATCCAATTGTCATACTCTGTTTTCGCGCCACATGCAGGCACATTCTCAAGTAAAGCTTCCGTGAAGTACCAGGAAGCAGAAGCCTGCGCCATCTTTTAATGGCAAATACGGCTCCTCACACCCACCTACCCACCAATCCCCCTCTCCACCCTCAGATTATCCCCCCCACTCAGTGCTCAGCCTTCAAGGTACCATTGACCTCATCTCCCACCTATGCCCGACAAGGCTATCCTCCCCTACATGTACAGCTGGAGTCATGTGGATCTCCATATGTGCTCCTAGGCTGGTGGTTTAGACACTGGGGAGCTCTGGCTGGTTGGTATTGTTGCTCTTCTCATGAGGCCACCAACACTTTAAGCTCCTTCAGTTTACTCTCTAACTTCTCCATTGGGAACCTTAGATCAGATTAATGGTTAGCTGTGAGTATCTGCCTCTGGGTATGTCAGACTCTGGGGGACCCCTAATGAGACAGCCTTATCAGGCTGCTGTCAGCTTTCCCTTCCTGACATCCATATCAGCATCTATTTTTGGTGACTGCACATGGAATGAATACCCAGGTGGAATGGTCTCCATATAAACTCTCCTTCAGATTCTGTCCCACACTTTGTCTGCATATTTGCTCCCTTGAGTATTTAGTTACTCCTTCTAAGAAAGACCTAGGCATCCTCACTTGTTCTTTCTTCTTCATGAGCTTCATGTCGTCTGGTAGTTGAATCTGTGTTGTTTCAAAATTAGGGCTAATTTCTGCTTATCAGTGAGTAAATACCATGTGTGTTCTTTTGTGATTGGGTTACCTCACTCAGGATGATATTTTCTAGTTCCATCCATTTACCTAAGAATTTCTCAAATTCATTATTTTTAATAGCTGCATAATATTCTATTGTGTAAATGTACCACATTTTTTTGTATCTATTCCTCTATTGAAGGCCATCTGGGTTCTTTCCAGCTTTTGGCTATTATAAATAAGGCTGCTATGAACATAGTGGAGCATACGTCTTTGTTATATGTTTGGGCATTTTTCTGGGTATATGCACAGGAGTGGTATAGGAGGGTCCTCAGGTAGTGCTATGTCCAATTTTCTGAGGAACTGCCAGATTGACTTCCAGAGTGGTTGTACCAGTTTGCAAACCCACCAACAATGAAGGAGTGTTCCTCTTTCTTCACATCCTCGCCAGCATCTACTATCACCTGAATTTTTGATCTTAGCTATTCTAACTGGTGTCAGGTGATATCTCAGTGTTGTTTTGATTTGCATTTCCTTTTTGACTAAGGATGTTGAACATTTCTTAAGGTGCTTCTCGGCCATTCCTGTTTCTTCATTTGAGAATTCTTTGTTTAGCTCTGTACCCCATTTTTAATGGGGTTATTTGGTTGTTTGGTGTCTAATTTCTTGAGTTCTTTGTATATATTCAATATTAGACCTCTATTGTATGTAAGATTGGTAATGATCTTTTCCAAATCTGTTGGTTGCTGTTTTGTCTTGTTGACAGTGTCCTTTGCCTTACAGAAGCTTTGCAATTTCATGAGGTCCCATTTGTCGATTCTTGATCTTAGAGCATAAGCCATTGGTGTTCTGTTCAGGAACTTTTCCCCTGTGACTAGGTATTTGAGGGTCTTCCCCAACTTCTCTTCTATTAGTTTCAGCGTATCTGGCTTTATGTGAAGGTCCTTAATCCACTTGGAGATCAGCTTTGCACAAAAGGATAAGAATGGATTAATTTGAATCCTTCTACATGTTGACCTTCAGTTGAGACAACACCGCTTGTTGAAGATGTTGTCCTATTTTCACTGGATGGTTTTAGTTCCCTTGTCAAAGATCAAGTGACCATAGGTGTGCGGGTTCAGTTCTGGGTCTTCAATGCTATTCCATTGATATTCCTGTCTGTCTCTGTACTAATACCATGCAGTTTTTATCACTACTGCTCTGTAGTACAGTTTGAGGTCAGCGATGGTGATGCCCCCAGAAGTTCTTTTATTGATGAGAATAGTTCTTGCTATCCTAGGTTTTTGTTATTCCAAATGAATTTGTAGATTGCTCTTTCTATCTCTATGAAGAATTGATTTGGAATTTTGATGGGTATTGCACTGAATCTGTAGATTGCTTTTGGCAGGGTGGCCATTTTGACTAAGTTAACCCTGCCAATCCAGGAGCATGGGAGATCTTTTCATCTTTTGAGATCTTGTTCAATTTCTTTCTTCAGAGACTTGAAGTTCTTGTCATACAGATATTTCACTTGCTTGGTTAGATTCACTCCAAGATATTTTATTTTATGTGTGGCTATTGTGAAGGGTGTTATTTCCCTAATTTCTTTCTCAGCCTGTTTATCCTTTGAATAGAGGAAGGCTACTGATTTGTTTGAGTGGATTTTATATCCAGCCACGTTGCTAAAGTTGTATATCAGGTTTAGGAGTTCTCTGGTGGAAGTTTTAGGGTCACTTAATTATACTATCATATCATCTGCAAATAGTGAAATTTTGACTTCTCCCTTTCCTTTCTGTTTCCCTTGACTGCTTTTTGTTGTCTAATTGCTCTAGCTAGGACTTCCAGTACTATATTGAATAGGTAAGGTGAGAATGGGCAGCCTTGTCTAGTCCCTGATCTTAGTTGGATTGCTTCAATTTTCTCTCCATTTAGTTTGATGTTGGCTACTGGCTTGCTGTATATTGCTTTTACTATGTTTAGGTATAGGCCTTGAATTCCTGATCTTTCCAAGACTTTTAACATGAATGGATGTTGAATTTTGTCAAATGCTTTCTCAGCACCTAGTGAGATGACCATGTGGTTTTTTTCTTTAAGTTTATTTATGTAGTGGATTACATTGATGAATTTCCAAATATTGAACCATCCCTGCATTCCTGGGATAAAGCCTACTGGATCTTGATGGATAATTGTTTTGATGTGTTGTTGGATTCGGTTTGCGAGAATTTTATTGAGTATTTTTGCATCAATATTCATAAGTGAGATTGGTCTGTAGTTCTCTTTCTTTGTTGGCTCTTTCTGTGGTTTAGGTATGAGTGTAATGGTAGCTTCATAGAATGAATTGGGTAGTGTTCCTTCTGTTTCTATTCGATGAAATAGCTTGGAGAGAATTGGTATTAGGTCTTCTTTGAAGGTCTGAAAGAATTCTGTGCTGAAACCATCTGGCCCCAGACATTTTTTGGTGGGAAGATTTTTAATGACTGTTTTTATTTCTTTAGGAGTTATGTGACTGTTTAGATGGTTTATCTGCTCCTCCTTTAACTTTGGTACCTGGTATCTATCTAGAAAATTGTCTATTTCCTCGAAATTTTCCAATTTTGTTGAGTATAAGCCTTTGTAGTAGGATCTGATGATTTTTAATTTCCTCTGTTTCTGTTGTTATGTCTCCCTTTTCATTTGTGATTTTATTAATTTGAATACTGTCTCTGTGTCCTTTGGTTAGTCTTGCTAAGTGTTTGTCTATCTTGTTGATTTTCTCAAAGAACCAGCACCTGGTTTTATTGATATTTTGTATAGTTCTTTTTGTTTCAGCTTGGTTGATTTCAGCCCAGAGTTTGATTATTTCCTGCTGTCTACTACTCTTGGGTATATTAGCTTCTTTTTGTTCTAACGCTTTCAGGTTTGCTGTCAAGTTGTTAATGTATGCTTTTTCCAATTTCTTTTTGTGAGCACTTAGAGCTATGATTTTTCCTCTTAGCACTGCTTTCAGTGAGTCCCACAAGTTTTGATATGATGTGTCCTCATTTTCATTTAAATCTAAGAAGTCTTTAATTTCTTTCTTTATTTCTTCCTTTACCAAGTTATCGAGTAGAACATAGTTCAGTTTCCAAGAGTATGTGGGCTTTCTGTTGTTTTGTCCATGTCAAAGACAAGTCTTAGTCCATGGTGGTCTGATAAGGTACTAGGGATAATTTCAATCTTTTTGTATCTGTTGAGGCCTGTTTTGTGACCAATTGTATGGTCTATTTTCAAGAAGGTACTAAGAGGTGCTGAGAAGGTATATTCTTTTGTTTTAAGATGAAATGTTCTATAGTTGTCATTTAAGTCCAATTGGTTCATAACTTCTGTTAGTTTCATTGTGTCTCGGTTTAGTTTCTGTTTCCATGATCTATCCATAGCTGAGAGTGGGGTGTTGAAATCTCCCACTATTATTGTGTAGGGTGCAATATATGCTTTAAGCTTTAGTAAAGTTTCTTTTATGTATGTGGGTGCTCTTGCATTTGGGGGCATAGATGTTCAGAATTGCGAGTTCCTCTTGGTACATTTTTCCTTTGATGAATATGAAGTGTCTTTATTTATCTTTTTTGATTACTTCTGGTTGAAAAATGATTTTTTTGATATTAGAATTGCTACTCCAGCTTGTTTCTTGGGACCATTTGCTTGGAAGATTGTTTTCCAACCTTTTACTCTGAGGTAGTGTCTGTGTTTTTCACAAAGGTGAGTTTCCTGAATGCAGCAAAATGTTGGGTCCTGCATACGTATCCAGTCTGATAGTCCATGTCTTTTTATTGGAGAATTGAGTCCATTGATATTAAGAGATATTAAGGAGAAATGAATGTTGTTTCCTGGTATTTTTGTTATTGGCAGTGGAGATATGTTTGTGTAGCTACCTTCTTTTATGGCTTTTGGAAGATTACTTACCTGCTTTTTCTAGGTTGTAGTTTCCCTCCTTGTGTTGGAGTTTTCCATCAATTATTCTTTGAAGTGCTGGATTTGTGTTGAGATACTGTGTAAATTTGGATTTGTCATGGAGTATTTTGGTTTCTCCATCAATAATGATTGACAGTTTTCCTGGGTATAGTAGTCTGGGTTGGCATTTGTGTTCTCTTAAAGTCTGTATGATGTTGATCCAGGATCTTCTGGCTTTTATGGTCTCCGGTGAGAAATCTGGTGTAATTCTTATAGGTCTGCCTTTATATGTTACTTTGCCTTTTTCCCTTACTGCTTTTAGTATTTTTTCTTTGTTCTGTATATTTGATGTTTTAACTATTATGTGGCAGGAAGTATTTCTTTTATGGTCTAAATTATTTGGAGTTCTGTAGGCTTCTTTTATATTTATGGACATCTCTTTCTTCAGGTTAGGGAAGTTTTCCTCTATAATTTTTTTGAGGATATTTACTGGTCCTTTAAGTTGGGTGTCTTCCCCCTCGTCTATACCTATTATCCTTAGGTTTGGCCTTCTCATTGTGTCTTGGATTTCTTGTATATTTTGGGTTAGTAGCTTTTTGTATTTTGCATTTTCTTTGACAGTTGTGTGCAAATGAGATTCTCTCTCTTCCATCTCTTGTATTGTGTTGGTGATACTTGTGTCTATGACTCCTGATCTTGTTTTTAGGTTTTCTATCTCCAAGGTATTCTCCCTTTGTGATTTCTTTATTGTTTCTACTTCCATTTTTAGATCCTGCATGGTTTTGTTTAATCCCTTTTCCCGTTTGGTTGCATTTTCTTGCAATTTTTAAGGGATTTTTGTGTTTCCTCTTTAAGGTTTCTATCTGTTCTTTGAGAGTGTTATTTATGTCTTTCTTAAAGTCCTCTATCATCATCATGAGAAGTGATTTTAATTCTGAATCCTGTTTTTCTGGTGTGATGAGGTGTTCAGGGCTTGCTATGATGGGGGAACTGGGTTCTGATGATGTCATATAACTTTGGTTTCTGTTGCTTACGTTCCTGCACTTGCCTTTTGCCATCTAGTTAATTCTAGTGCTGCCTGTACTTGCTGTCTTTGACTGAAGCCTGCCTTTCCAGTTATCTCGCTTGTGTCTGATCTCCTAGGGTTCCAGATATCTCTGTGATCTTTTCCAGCTGTACTGATTACAGTGGTACCTCTAGGATGCCTCAGGATTTGGTGCCTCCAAGGTAGCAGTCCAGCTAGGTGTCTGCTGTTCTGGGTGCAGTGTCTCCTCTAGGATATCTCACGATATGTTGTCTGACACTCTGAGTTCAGTAGTTCCTCTGTGGCTCTGGGTTGAGTGGACCTTTCAGTATATCTCAGGTGGAATCCGGGGTCTACACAACAGCAGACCCGGCAGATATCTGGTCGAGGCCTCAGATCCAGGAGAGGTCTGGAAGGGGAGTGCTACTCCACAGGGGTGGGGAGGGGGTTATCTGCTGAAATCTGAGAGCTCCCAGCACCCAGCTCTGGGCTTAGGGTAGTATGTGGGTCTTCCTTCATAATGCTGGCTGTGGGATCCGTGAAGCCTCCAGAATGTCTCAGGTGGAATCTGAGGTCCACACACAGCAGACCCGGCAGAGGTCTCCTCCAGGCCTCAGATCTGGGGGAGGGCCGGAAGGGGAGTGCTAATGCTGGTTGTGGGATCCATGGAGCCTCCAGAATGTCTCACGTGGAATTCCCCTACAGCTGAATCTTAACAAAGGCATTTTTTCAACTGTGGCTCTGTCTTTTCAGATGACTTTAACTGTGGCAAGTTGACATGAAACTATGAAGCTCAGAAGACAATGGGAGGATTGAATCATCTTGCTTTTGATGGGATTTTGAGTAGAGAGGAAGGTGAGAGAGAGTAAGGGATCCACAGGTGAGAGAGCAGACGTACCGGTATGTAAGTCATGTGCTGTCGGTGTTTTGCTTTGTCTAACATCTGCTTTTACTGCTGCATCTTTATGAAAGAGCCTAAGCCAGCGGATGACTGAGAAGACAGAGTCCTTCCCTGGATAGAAAGAGGTTGTGTCATTTAGGATTTTCAAGAGACATAGACTGGCTTTTTGAAAATCTCACTCAATTGTTGCTAAGCAACAATCTGGAAGGCTGCAGCCTCCCAAGCAGCCGTGGGCCTGGTGTCCCCGTGGGGCCCTCAGAGCAAGGGGAAGAAAACCTGGATGCCAAGAATACAGAACAAGGGGAAAGTGAAAACTCACGGGGACCACCTGAAGCCCTCACAACCTCCAGCCATGACAACACAGGTAGCCTACACAAGGAGCTGACATCTCTACTACACAGCCAGCAGCAGAATTTAGAGATATTCAGGGAAGAGATCCAGAAGGAGCTGGAGGAGCTGTGGGCCTGGATGCTGCCCTGTATCAATGACATGCACATGAGGTGAATGGTGTTTGTAAACTATAAGCGTACTTGGCATCTCACACTGAACACATGTCTCGCACACAGCAGCCTGATAGTAGTTCTAACAAGTATCACACACACACACACACACACACACACACACACACACACACACACAGTCCACATGGTTTGCCTGCATCCAGGGATCCCAGCTGTTTGAAAAATCCTGGCATAAATTAGTCAGTGGTTTACTCAGTGGTTTAGTGCCTATACCATAGCCTAATATTCTTTATCTACACTTTGCAAAGTACAGAGACCCAGCTGGTGTGGAAACTAAATCTTTGGAAGCATATTTCATCATTCTGTCAGGCAGCTCCTTCAGTGCTGAGGAACATTGTTATGACTAGTAAATACCATGAGCACAAGGCAAGTCCATACTTACATTGCTATTGAATACGCCCCTTGGTCAGAAGCCTTTGTGGTAATACCTTCATCTGACTATGTGATGTCAGCTCAACAGATGGCAGGGTTGGCGAAAGCACCAGGGTCAAGGAAAACAAATTCAAAGCAAACACCTCTCCCAGTAGAACAAAGCATTGTGTCTTCCGAGATGAATGCAGTCCAATGCAATCAGCAGCTAGCTCACCTCTTGTGTGCTGGTACCATCTCTGCTATCACCATGTAGGGCACTCAGCAGCTACCACAAACAGATCGGCCATAGTGAATGGAAATTCCTGATGCTGAATTCATGCATGGCCTTCATCTTTGCTGCAATGGCCACTTTACATACAAGTCTATCAGGCATGGGTGGGGTGATCTGGGAAAAAACCTGGACAAACATAAGACAAACATGGTCACCCCCCGAAAGTCATTCAGAAAGATCTAACCACACACATCCTGATTGCCACCTTTCAGTCCAGCTCCATCTTAAGGAGACATGAACATTCAGTCCATAATCCTAACCGTCTAAATGAATCATGAGGCACTGCCTATGGATTGTTTATAGGACCATGATGGAGTGTCTCTCTTCTTTCAGGAAAGTATAAATTGTGTTTATTCTTTTGAAGCCTGGTGTTGAACTTGAGGCTTTTATCACATGACACTCAGATGACACGTCAGTCCCACTAGGAAAAATTAAAAGCTAGGTACACTTCTTGAAGACCTTTCCAAGAGCAGGATTTTCCTTCACCCTTTTGCTGAAGAAAGCAGCCAGAGTGGAACAGTTACACTGTGTTATATACATTGGCCATGTGTCTATTGTCCAGGCCTGAAACGGTCTTCCTCCATCACTGTTAGGAGTAGAGCCTTCTCACGAGGACATATACACAGTGTGTGTGTGTGTGACAGAGAGGATACAAGACAACAAGAGGAGCAATAGTGAAACTTCTCCAGGAACTTGAAACATGACCAACTTATATTCATGTGTGAGTCGATCGTTTGGGGGACCAGATGACAATCAGTATATAATCAGCCCCTTATGTTCACTCGGTGGTCACATATCCATGAAGCTTGTCACCTGCCTATCCAGCAAGCCATATGCTGTTCCCCAGAAGACCAGTCATCTGCCAAGGTGAAAGTCCTGCTCCATCTATAGGTACACACCATAATTCCCCTGTAGAAGCCTCCAAGAGTCTCCGGGTCACACAGACGTGTCACAAATAATCAGATCTTCAAGGTCCCACAGCAAATAACTTCAGGTGACAATCTATTGCAAATCCTTCTGGTTTTCTGCGTAATGCTTTGGCCTCTGTCTGTAATCATGCATATGTACACATTACATACAATCATGCCTACTTTTCTATTCAGAACTTATACATGGAAAAAGAGTTACACTCTTATACGTGAGTCACAAGGACTCCGGCTCTTTTTTTGTTTAAGCACTTGAGGAGGGGCTGGTACCCAGTGACTGGCCTATATGAGACAGGTCTGAAAGTCAAGGAAGAAACAAGCACCAATAACCAAAGAAAGTTGGCTCTAAAATAATTTACTGCAAAATGGAAAATCCAGTCAATCAACTCTTTGGGGCTTTTGTTTTCCACTGCACTAATCGCCCAGTTTGATGGATGGCCCAGTTCATTTTGGTGCCACAGCCTATAAGTAACAACCCTAAGCTTCCTTGCAAAACAGGGAGTTTGGTAAATGGAGAATCGTTTTAACTGTGTGAACATTACAGCTTCAAACCCTTGGCTTCAAATCATATTTATTTTGTATTCTTTCAGGCCAAGCTGAACAAAAAATGCTAATCTAACCCAGTTCAAAAAAACACAGAGAACAAAGATTTCACTTGAAATGGGATCATTTTTATTCCTGTCTTCTCTGCCTTGGACATAGACATTTAATATTTAAATGTTATTCCCTGTGAGATCTGGACTTTCAGTATTTTGTGCCTCTGACAGGATTCAAATTTCAGATTCTACCTTGTGTGAAAATATCATTTCAAAGTCTGTGCCCCAGGAGAATGATATTAAAGCTGAGTCTTGGCATTTTTTTAAGATGAACTTTTTTTCATAGTTCTCTTTGAAAATATGGGTTCTTTCTTCTCTTTTCCAGACCAGGAGTCAAGGAACAGTGTCTACTGTTATATACCAATTAAGTGCATTCTGGATCTGCTAGCAAATTATTTATTGTAAGCATGTAAGTAATTGCTAAATGCATCAAGATTATTGAATCTGCATTTAATATGTTAATTATGATGTCTTATTGCACGCTAACCATGCCTTTTGATTCTGCTCTGAGATGTTGCTGTTGTCTCTAATTATAATTTGAATATTAAGAACAGGCCTGTTGTTTTCTTTTGCTCTTAATATAATCCCAAAAACACCTGCCCACCACGTTCTACATGCTAGGGGCTGCAGCAATTAATAGCAGCAAATCTTATGAAATTGATTTTTATCCTCCAGCAGTCTGAACAAATTGTGTCATTAAAATATCTTAGCTTAATTGCTACATTGCTCTGGCACATCTCACAAGGCTGCATAAATTTTGTCACTCCGTGTAACATAATTCACATCACAGAAAAATACACCATTCTGAATTTAACCATAGAGTGTCCACGCGTGACCACAAGCATGTGTCTGGTGGAAATACGTGAATTCATGAAATCATGACAACGAGGATCTCCATGTTATCCTTCATTGGTATTTTCCTGGCTAAGTCCTTCCTGGTTCCTTTCACAATTCCCCATGACAACAGTCTTCCATGATTTCCTGAAGGGAGCTAACTTTAAGAAAGCACATTTTATTGGATCTGCATTTCAGTGTGGGTTAGGATGAAGAGCTAATTTCTGGTTTCACTAGAGTTAGCTTTTTGGCTGGAGGGCATTTTTGTCACAAAGGGCAGATAGCAGGAAGATAGAAAAATTAAGAAAAGACTTCTTATGCTTTAATCTTCATTTGTCCCTCTCTTTTCTAGCCCTCCTACCCCCATCTCTTTTTAAATGTGTGGGTGTTGTGCCTGCATGTCTGTCGGTCTGTGAGTTCAGTGCCTCTGGAGAACAGAAGAGGCCAAAGATCCCTGCAGCTGGAGTTACAGAGAGTTCTGAGCTGCCCTGTGGGTTCTGGGGACCTCTGGAAGAGCAGCTAATGTCCCTAATCGCTGAGCTACTATTCCAGCCTCCCTAGACTTTTGGTTCAAACTTTGTTATGGTTCATCTTCATGAATGGAGAGTGACTGGTGGACACATTAGAGAAGTATGAGTTTTATGTCAGAGAGCCAGAATCCGCAGGTATTGGCAAGTCTTGTGCCAGTGTGACATCATCCTACACAACAGCATCAAAACCTGATGAGAAGGCTAAATATGAAACAACCAAAAAAATCATAACTATACCAGAAGAGGTAACAGCAGCAATTTGGTGATAGCTTGCAAATGAATGGCTAAGATGTTTAGTCTGCTTAAATTAATGTAACAAGCCATGGAAAAAAGCAAAAAGAAGCAGGGGTCACACATTTGAGACATTTGAGTTCAGCCAGCACTGCATAGCAAGACCTCAAAAACAAAAATAGGGCTGGAGAGCTGGCTCAGGCCCCAAGTGTGTACATGGCTTTTGGAGGATCCTGGGTGGAAGGCATCTCTAGCCCCCAAGGCAAGCAGCTCACCACCTCTTCCAGCTCCAGGGGGTCAGACACTGCCTTCTGACCTCCACAGACACCTACTCTCACATGTACACAAACCCACAACAATGTCACAATATAAACACATGTATACACATAATTTAAAATAAAAATAAATCTTTTTAAGGGAATTGAATGTGCAGACCCTTTACCAGATACTTTCAAAAACAAAAAAATGAAACAATGAAACAAAGAGAGAGAAACATCACTATCACACACATAATTCTAAGACTAAAGAAACTAAAGTCACCAACCTGCCCAATAGCTCTGGTTTTCTACTGGGGACACCCTGCTCAGGTAAGTCTTCATCAGTAGTGATTATTGAATCACAGAAATAATCTTGACAGACACTAATTGAGTAACTCATGAACCAACAATCCAGCCAAGCACTGCACACCATAGTAGAGAATTACACCCTGTGGAAGTTTAGCTTCAGAGAAGTTATCAAACAAATTAAGATAGAGAACCGTAATAATTATGTATTAAAGGTGACAAAGTGTAGTAACTAGAAAGACCTGATTTGGATTGGAAAATCACAGAGGCCCTGTCCACGAAAGAGATGTTTAAGCTGTTATTTGAAGCATCTTTCAGAGTGGGGAAGGAGTATCCCACCCAGCATAGGAATCAGAAGGTCTGAGACTTCCAGAAGGCCTGAGAAAAGATCAGTGTCACTAAAAAGGAAGAGGGGATAGGAAAAGAGCTGCAGGGCATGAAACAAAGTCAAAAACACTGGTCTGGCCCAACAGTGGCCAATCACAGGAGACTTAAGAACCATGGGGCCACAATCCAGGGGCTGTTCATTTTGGGGAGAAAGGACTATATAAATAGGGAAATTAGTTGGGAGAAACTGGGGAAGTCCATGGTAGGAGATAATGCAGACACAAGAATGGAGAGACATCACGATCAGATACACATTACTAAAACAGCACTTCCATTTCCTATCAGTCTCACCAGAGTTTAGACACAGGACAAGATAGTATGGTGAGACACAGATTCAGCCCAGGTTCGGTCCAGATGACCAGGTGGCTTCCAGGATGCTGTCCTTGCCGCCTCCTGGCCCCCCTCACCCAGCCCCCCTAAACATAACATCCCTCAAGGAAAGGTGCCTCCAGACCAGGGATGCAGGAGAAACTGAACAAGGTTAGATGTTCATTTTGTGAACACAGATTCACTTTGTGGAGGTTAACAAGTCACTTAGGTCAAAACTGAGCGACTGTGTGATCTTCATTAGAGAGATGAAGTTTTGTCTTGCTGTCTGTCTCCCAATCAGATGATTCCTAACTGACAGCTATTGAGTATTGACCATGCCCCTGACACCAATCTACTATCTCCACAGGGCAGACACTGAAAAGCCCTGGCAATCAGCACTCAACCCTGGACTCCTGGTCCTGTGTGTTTAAGTTACATATCTGTGCTGACAACCCCCATGTTCTTATAGTTTCTTACTCCTGAACTCCAACTGCCCCCTCAACATCTCTAACTCCAGTGACTGATATCAGTAATAGCCTTTTTTATTAAATTAACTATCATTTACATTTATGGGGTAGAATGTAATGTTCTGTAATGTTTTGATATGTTTATACAATGAAAAATTATGAAATCAAATTCATCAACTTATTGCATCTCTTAATTGCCTTATTTTATTGTGATACATCTCAGATTTACTCCTAGCAAATTTGAAATATACGATACACCATGTTACCCATCAGATCTCAAAAACATATTCCTGCTACCCAAAACTTTTTTTTCCTTTTCTGCTATTTGGTCTCATTCTGTAGTCTTGGCTGTCTTAGAACTCACTATGCTAGACACACTAGGCTGGCAATACTCCTACCTCTGAAATTTCAACATCTCTCATAACTGAAACTCTGTATCACTTGACCAGCATTTCCTCCTTGACTACACCAACACCCCAGCTACCCACAGTACCCTCCATTATTCATCATTACACTCTGTTTCTGAGAGGTCTTTATGGATGCCACAAATGAGAGAGTATACATAAGTATCTGTCTGTCTGTGGCTCTCTTACTTCAGTTAGCATAGTATCTTCAATACTTATCTATGTTACTGTAGACAGCAGGTGTTCCTTCCTATGGCAGAACAATATTCTATTGTATGCTTGTACCATGCTTGTCTATTGATAGATGCTTAGCTTGATTTTGTAGAGTGACTTTTAGTGAATAATGCTGAAATGAACACTCGAATACAGATCTCTCTTCATCCCTCCTTTGGATAAATGCCCAGAAGTGGGATTTCTGGGTCATCTGGTAGTTCCGTTTTTTTTGTTTGTTTGTTTTTTAAGGAGCCCCTTTGCTACTCTCCAGAATGCTGCACTAATTTACATTCCCAGCAACAGCATACAGATGTTCCCTTTTCTGCATATTCTCACAACACTTGCCTTTGTTTTCCAATAGTCATGCTAACAACAAGCACGAGGCAATTCTTCACTGTGATTCAAACCATGCTTCCCTGGTGGTTACTTATGTTGCAATTTTTCTTCATCCCTTGGTCAAGTGTTTGTTTATCTGCTTTTTGGAAATACCTATACAAGTCTGGGGCCTTTTTCTACTAGAAAAGATAGATATTGTTGCCCTGCTAATTAAGTTCAAAGTCTACCATTGTCCAGACAGCCTTCTGAGCTTGGCACAATATGGAGGAATCCCTTCACTGGCAGGACATCTCTGACATTGTCTGAGGAGTTCAAAAACCCACAAACACCTCTACCTGAAGTATATCACCATAGCCTTGTTTAAGATTACAGATTCAATTTGTTTTCTATGGATAAGAACGGTTCAGCTAGCATATGAGATTCCTGAAGTCCTTCCAAATGCTAATGAGTCATTTCAGTATTGTAAACCTTCAGCCAATGACCTTTGCCCATTCTGGATATTCTGACCCCTGTTTCCAAAATTGTATGAGATGAGCCTTGGATGATCCCAACTAAAGTTGATCTGCCTCCCCACAGCTGGTCCCAGTGTCACTATTTACTGTGCATACTATCAAGGCTTCTGAACACACACACACACACACACACACACACACACACACATCTCTGTCCCCTTTGCAATCAAGGACCAATATCGGCCGACAATCCCCGGGGACAGTAAAGGTCGCAGGGTATGACCATTTCAATTCTGATTTTGAATACACATAATTTAAAATATTAAAGCCAGGGATAGTGGCACATGCCTTTAATACAAGCATTTAAGAGGCAGAGAAACACTGTGAGCTCAAGGCCAACCTAGTCTATGTACTAAGTTCTAGAATAGCAAAGACTACATAGAGAGACCCTGACTCAAAAATAGGTAGGTAGGTAGGTAGGTAGATAGATAGATAGATAGATAGATAGATAGATAGATATCAAAAAATAAAATAGGAGGCTGGAGAGGTAGCTCAGCAGTAAAAAGCACTGTCTCCTCTTTCAGATGTCCTGAGTTCAAATCCCAGTAAACCCCACGGTGACTTAAAAACATTTCTAATGAGGTCTCTTCTGGCATGCAGGTGTACATGCAGTCATGCAGATAGAGCACTCATACACATTAAATAAATAAAAATAAATCTCAAAAAATCATAAAATAAATAATAGTTATTTCTAATTATATATATAAAAAAAACCTCTTCTTATGTCAATCCCTTCTCATCCCTTTATCTTCTGCATGTAGTCTGAAGGCAGGTCACAGCTCACTCTTGGGCCACCCACTACCAAGTGCCCATAGATACTGTCCTTAAACCATCATCACGTTCAGCAACTCTCTTCCCTTTTCTCTGTATCTGTCTCTTTGGATCTGTCTTTCTCTCTCCTGCCTTCTATCCCCCCCCCCATGCACATGTGCAGAGTAACGGTGGGGGTGGGGTGTTCTACTTTGCTCTCTTTTGTAGTGCATGATAAGCCATTGTGACCAAAAGCAACTTGGAGAGGAAAGAGATTTATTTCATCTTCTAAATGACAGTCCATCACCAAAGGAAGCCATGGGAGGAACACACACAGGAACACGGAGGCAGGAACTGAACCGAGTACCTCGGAGGAGTGAGCTCACCTCCTGGCTCACATTCACATACCTTTCTTTCACAACCTAAGACCTCCTGCCAAGGGGTGGCACTGTCCACAGGGGACTAGGCCATCCTCTGTCAGTTAACAATCAAGAAAGTGCCCCACAGATAAGCCCACAGGCCATTAATAGAGGCAATTTCTCAGCTGAGGTTCCCTCTTCACAGGCGTCTCCTGTTTGTGTCAAGTTGGTGAAAGCTAATATCAGTGTGTGCAGCTGGGTTCGAGCCACTACCCACACACAGGCATTCGGGCTAAAGGTAATTAGAACTGAAAATCCATTTTCTCTGTCATATGGGTCACACTGACTTTTTCATGTCTATCCTCCAGGACAGCTGTATTTGAAAAGCAGCCATGCTTTATCCCTTCGCTCACAAATGACTCAACACACACCATCCTCAAGTCTGCAAGACCTTTCTCTAGAGAACAGTCCTTTCCACACCAACTGGTCCAGGCACTAAACATCAAGAGGTGAGGAAGAAAACAGGAGCCATGACAGTCACAGCTCAGCTCCACGTCCCAGGGAGGAGAGCCGTGATGGTCACAGCTCAGCTCCACGTCCCGGAGAGGACCCTGAGACCCGGCTCTGAACACAGCTTGAGAGTCTGTGCTTCTGCTGTAACTAGAAAGACAGGGGTGTACAAAATGTCAGTGAAATGTCATTTAAAAAAACCCAAATGCTCATTATAAAGTGTTCAGGAAACTCTTTGACTAGGCAGAGGACTAAACATGACCTGAAATCATTCTGCTCCTCACTGCTCACTGGGATCTTGGTGACTGTCATTGTTCACTAGGATCTTGGTGACTGTCACTTCTCACTAGGATCTTGGTGACTGTCATTGCTCACTGGGATCTTGGTGACTGTGCCATGAACAGCATGCTTCCTTGCACATAGGCACACAGCTGTGTAACCAGACTGTGGGGGAATGTTCTATATATGTGATGCTCTATGTTGTTTTATCACGAGCCATTTTATGATGTCTCTCTATTCATCCCCATATTTCCTTGTGAGTTTTCACCATTGGTGTACCTCGAAGATCTTCAGCTCCTCATTTTTCCCTCATGCACATTCATTCTTTATATGCTTTGTGTTTCTTGGTTTTAATTTTCAACAGAAAAAAGAAATCTAATATCCCACTACTGACGGGTCTCATCCACACTAAATGGTAAGTCTGACTGACCCCTGACCCCCGACCCCTGACCCCTGACCCTGAACTGTGGAGTGGCAGCTGAGCGCCGAGAGCAGGAGAAGCTTCACAAACAGTTCTCCATGTTAAGTGGTTCCACACAGTGGTGAAGGGCACTGAGCCAGATGAGTCTGAAGCCTGCACCCACCACTCTTCTATCTTGAGCTGGTCAACTAGCCTTTAGTTGTATAAAAATCATTGATCCTATTAGTACTTCATTTACATGGTCATATCCAAACTGCAGGGCCATTGTACAAATCAGAACGTCAGTGTAAAAGGCTGAGAACAATGTTTGACCCATTGTAAATACCAAGTAAATCAGCTAATAGTGTTATTGCTATTTCTTTTCTGTTATTCCTATCTGAGGAGTTAAATCCATGATCATGAAAACTTCCACTCAATGGGTCTTTTCCACAAGGCTCTTGGCTCCTTTGTAAAGTGAGAAGCATTTGTTTAGGTTTTAGGAAAGTGTGACTTCCCAACACCTGAGACGCTTCTCTATCTGCAGTGGTTTTAGGTGAAACAAGATGATTTCCAAAGCTCCTACCAAACCTCTGTAATGACTGAGCATTTGTTAAACAAAGCAGCAAGTGCAGCAATCCCTGTCCTCCAGGGCCATTGGCATTGTAGGAGAAATGACATAGAAATGTTATTCAGTTGTTATAGATACTTCACTTGTTCTGAAGTTATATGATACTTCAGACACCCTCAGCACAATCCCTCCACAGATTGGAACTTAATTCTGAAAATTAAGGATTACTGTTGCTAACAATGTCACAAAGATTGCATTAGGGATTAAACTGCTCTTCCTGAGGTCCTGAGTTCAATTCCCAGCAACCACATGGTGGCTCACAACCATCTGTAATGGGATTCAATGCCCTCTTCTGGTGTGTCTGAAGACAGCTACAGTGTACTCACATATATTAAAGAAATAAATAATTCTTTTTGAAAAAGAGTTGTTGAGGGAGTTTTTTTTTGTAATTTTAATAATTAAAATATACATCATTTACCCCTTCATCTCCTCACTCCAAGTCCTACCATGCTCTGTCTCAAACCTCATCCTCAGTCTCTTTTCTTAATTATTATTGTTGCATGCATATATAAATACATAAATAATAAATATGTATATATTATATATACATATTTATATATAATAATAAATATGTATATAAATACATATATAAATGCATATATAAATTAATAAATAAATCCCTTTTAAGGTAATTTTTGCTGCAGTTACAACTAAGCAAAGTCACGGTGACTTTTAAGATGAAAATTTACTTTCTCCACATTAAAAAATGACAAGGGTTCCTTATCCATCATCCAAGTCCCTTGAGAGCGCGGCTTGACACAACCCTGTCTCAACAAATGTCGATGGTTACAACAGGTAAAAATAAAATAAAGATAGAGGATTCGACCAGCCTCATTTCTGGACGGTCCTGCCTGACAAAGATTTGCTTTCTGCTTCTCTCTGAGCAAAGAAAGCAATAGGACAAAAGATGGATGGATCGTGCCTGAGTTCTGCAGAATAAGCCCATCTAAGCCTCCCACTTGTAGGAAAAAAAATATCTACACCGTGGCTCAGTTGTGCAAAGAAAAAGGAAAAAAACAGCTTCCTTTCTTCTCTGAAACTGATTTTTATCCCCCTCTGGAGCCCAATTCTGAATAGTAGAAAACTGAAAATCCCTTCTCAGGATTTCCCTAAAGTCCTCTATTATCTCTGCTATCCGTTCCTCCTAGGGACTCAACCACCATGGGCTGTCTGTTGCCCGAGGATTTGGTACCAGAGGTTGCCCTTCTCCAACTCCCTCTGTCTTTCTGCCAGCAGGGGGCATCGCTGCTCCACAGTCCAGCACAGTCTGCCCTCCTGAAGCAGCTTCTGTGATTTTAAAGAAAGCTTTGAGGGTTGGGGAAAATCTCCTTTTCCACAAAGCTCAGCTTCCAATGACTTCTTCACTGTTGTGTTAGCAAATCTGTGTAAAGGTTATGTATGAATCAGACAGTCCCAGATCAGCCATGTGAGAGCACCAAGCCCTTTCTGTTTCGTAGCTGAGCACGCTTCCCTTTTGACAGCTTTCTCAGCCACCCAGCAGCAGGAAAACAAAGTCTGGAACAAAGGTTCTAAACTTGACCCAGCCCAGGGAGCTTTGGGGTTTTTGGTTTGGTGTTTGGTTTGATGTTTGGTGTGGGTGTGGGTCTGGGTGTCTGGGGGTCTTGGGATCTGGGGATCTGTCTGGGTATCTGGGTGTCTGGGTGTCTGGGTGTCTGGGTGTCTGGGTGTCTGGGTCTGGGTGTCTGGGTGTCTGGGTCTGGGTGTCTGGGTCTGGGTGTCTGGGTGTCTGAGTGTCTGTCTGGGTGTCTGGGTGTCTGGGTGTCTGGGTGTCTGGGTGTCTGGGTGTCTGGGTGTCTGGGTCTGGGTGTCTGGGTGTCTGGGTCTGGGTGTCTGGGTCTGGGTGTCTGGGTGTCTGAGTGTCTGTCTGGGTGTCTGGGTGTCTGGGTGTCTGGGTGTCTGGGGGTCTGGGGGTCTGGGGGTCTGGGGGTCTGGTGGTCTGGGTGTGTCTGGGGTCTGGGTGTGTCTGGGTGTTTGGGTGTCTCTGGGTGTCTCTGGGTGTCTCTGGATGTCTCTGGGTGGGTGTCTGGACGGACCGGACAGACCGAACCGACCGGACGGACCGGTCTGGTGTCCGGTCTGGTGTCCGGTCTGGGGTCCGGTCTGGTGTCTGGTCTGGTGTCTGGTGTGGTGTCTGGTGTGGTGTCTTGTCTGGTGTCTCTGGTCTGGTGTCTCTGGACTGGTCTGGTCTGGTCTGGTCTGGTCTGGTCTGATGTCTGGGTCTGGTGTCTGGTGTCTGTGGTCTGGGGTCTGGGGTCTGGGGTCTGGAGTGTCTGGTGGGCCTGGTGTGTCTAGGGTGTCTGGGGGGTCTTGGGTCTGGGGTCTGGGATCTGGGGGTCTAGGGGTCTGGTCTGGGGTCTGGGGGTCTGGTCTGGGGTCTGGGGTCTGGGGTTCTAGGGGTCTAGGGGTCTGGTCTGGGGTCTGGGGGTCTGGTCCGGGGTCTGGGATTTTGGTCCGGGGTCTGGGGGTCTGGTCCTAAGTCTGGGGATCTGGTCTGGTGTCTGGGGGTCTGGTCCTGGGTCTGGGGGTCTGGTCCTGGGTCTGGGAGTCTGGTCCTGGGTCTGGGGGTCTGGTCCTGGGTCTGGGGGTCTGGTCCTGGGTCTGGGGGTCTGGTTCTGGGTCTGCAGGTCTGATCCTGGGTCTGCGGGTCTGGTCTGGGAGTCTGGTCTGGTGGTCTGGTCTGGTCTGGTGGTCTGGTCTGGTCTGGTCTCTGGTCTGGTGTCTGGTCTGGTCTCTGGTTTGGTGTCTGGTCTGGTGTCTGGTGTCTGGTGTGTCTGGTCTCTGGTGTCTCTGGTGTCTGGTGTCTCTGGTCTGGTGTCTCTGGTCTGTTCTCTCTGGTCTGGTCTCTCTGGTCTGGTCTCTCTGGTCTGTTCTCTCTGGTCTGGCCTCTCTGGTCTGGTCTCTGGTCTCTGGTCTCTGGTCTGGTCTCTGGTCTCTGGTCTCTGGTCTCTGATGTGGTCTCTGGTCTGGTCTTTGGTCTGGTGTCTGGTCTCTGGTCTGGTGTCTGGTCTCTGGTCTGGTGTCTGGTGTCTGGTGTCTGGTGTCTGGTGTCTGGTGTCTGGTCTCTGGTCTGGTGTCTGGTCTCTGGTCTGGTGTCTGGTCTCTGGTCTGGTGTCTGGTGTCTGGTGTCTGGTGTCTGGTGTCTGGTGTCTGGTGTCTGGTCTCTGGTCTGGTCTGGTCTGGTCTGGTCTGGGGTCTGGTCTGGGGTCTGGTCTGGTGTCTGGTCTGGGGTCTGGTCTGGGGTCTGGTCTGGTCTCTGGTCTGGTCTGGTCTCTGGTCTGGTCTGGTCGGGTCTCTGGTCTGGTCTGGTCTGGTGTCTGGTCTGGCCTGGTCTGGCGTCTGGTCTGGTCTGGTGTCTGGTCTGGTCTGATCTGGTGTCTGGTCTGGTCTGGTGTCTTGTCTTGTCTGGTCTGGTCTCTGGTCTGGTTTCTGGTGTCTCTCTGGTCTGGTCTGGTCTGGGTGTCTTGGTCTGGGTGTCTGGGTGTCTGGGTGCCTGGGGGTCTAGGGGTCTGAGGGTCTTGGTGTCTGTGTGTCTGTGTGTCTGTGTGTCTGTGTGTCTGTGTGTCTGGGGGTCTGTGTGTCTGGGGGTCTGGAGGTCTGGATGTTTGGGTGTGTCTGGGTGTCTGGGTGTGTCTGGGTGTCTCTGGGTTTGTCTGGGTGTGTCTAGGTGTCTGGGTGTCTGTCTGGGTGTCTGGGTGTCTGGGGGTCTAGGTGTCTGGGGGTCTGGGTGTGTGGGTGTCTGGGTGTCTGTCTGGGTGTCTGTCTGGGTGTCTGTCTGGATGTCTGTCTGGATGTCTGGGTGTGTGGGTGTCTGGGTGTCGTCTGGGTGTCTAGGTGTCGTCTGGGTGTCTGGGTGTCTGGATGTCTGGGTGTCTGGGTCTGGGTGTCTGGGTTTCTGTGTCTGGGTGTCTGGGTCTGGGTGTCTGGTTGTCTGGGTGTCTGGGTGTCTGGGTGTCTGGGGGTGTCTGGGGTTCTGGGTGTGTCTGGGTGTTTGGGTGTGTCTGGGTGTCTCTGGGTGTGTCTGGGTGTCTCTGGGTGTGTCTGGGTGTCTGGGTGTCTGGGTGTCTGAGTGTCTGTCTGGAGGGTGTCTGCGTGTCTGGGTGTCTGGGTCTGGGTGTCTGGGTGTCTGAGTCTGGGTGTCTGGGTGTCTAGGGATCTGGGGGTCTGGGGGTCTGGGTGTCTGGAGGTCTGGGGGTCTGGGGGTCTGGGTGTTTGGGGGTCTGGGTGTCTTGGGGTCTGGGGGTCTGGGTGTCTGTCTGGGTGTCTGTCTGGGTTTCTGTCTGGGTGTCTGGGTGTCTGGGGTCTGGGTGTCTGGGGGTCTGGGTGTCTGGGTGTCTGGGTGTGTCTGGGGGTCTGGGTGTCTCTGGGTGTGTCTGGGTGTGTCTGGGTGTGTCTGGGTATCTGGATGTCTGGGTGTCTGGTGGTCTGGGTGTCTGGGGGTCTGGGTGTCTGGGTATCTGTCTGTGTGTCTGTGTGTCTGTGTGTCTGGGGGTCTGGGTTTGGGGGTCTGGGGGTCTGGGGGTCTGGGGGTCTGGGGGTCTGGGGGTCTGGGGGTCTGGGGGTCTGGGGGTCTGGGGGTCTGGGGGTCTGGGGGTCTGTCTGGGTATCTGTCTGGGTGTCTGGGTGTCTGGTCTGGTCATCCGGTCTGGTCTGGTCTGGTCTGGTCTGGTCGTTTCTGGTCTGGTCTGGTCTGGTGTGTCTGGTCTGGTCTGGTGTGTCTGGTCTGGTCTGGTGGTCTGGTCTGGTCTGGTGTGTCTGGTCTGGTCTGGTGTGTCTGGTCTGGTCTGGTGTCTCGACTGGTCTGGTGTCTGGTCTGGTCTGATCATCTGGCCTGGTCTGGTTGTCTGGTCTGGTCTGGTCTGGTCATCTGGTCTGGTCTGGTGGTCTGGTCTGATCTGGTGTCTGGTCTGGTCTGGTGTCTGGTCTGGTCTGGTGTCTGGTCTGGTGTCCAGTCTGGTGTCCGATCTGTTGTGAAGAGTGGGAAAAACTTTTCTGTGGTGGACAGTGATAAGCAAATCCCTGTGGTAGACAGTGGGTAAGAAATCTGTTTTGGACAGTGAAGTGGACATCCTTGTAACAGACAGTGGGGAATATGTACTTGTGGAGTAAAGTGGAAAGGACATCCATGTGGTTTACAGTGCAGAAGATATCCCTGTGGAGGATGGTGGGAAGAATGTATCTGTGGTGGACAGTGGGGAGGACTTACCTGTGGTGGACAGTGAGGAGGACATCCCAGATGTGGACAGTGGGGAAGATGTCACTCTGGTGGACAGTGGGGAGGACGACCCTATGGTGAACAGGAGGTTATCAATGTGGTGGGCAGTGGGGAGCACATCACTGTGGTGGACAGTTGGGAGGACATCCCTGTGGTACTCAAGATCATGTCCCTATGGTGGACAGTGTGGAGGACGTTTCTGTGGTACAGAGGAGGACATTCCTGTGGTAGACATTGGAAAGGACATTTATGTGGTGGACAGGGTGGAGGACATTCCTTTGGTGTAAAAGAGGACGTCCCTCTGGATGACAATGGGGATGACATACCTGTGGTGCACAGAAGAACATCTCTTTGGAGGACAGTGGAGAGGATATTCATGTTCTGGACAGTGGGAAGGACATGTCTGTGGTGGACAGTGTGGAGGACGTCCCTTTGGTGGTCAGTTGGGAGGACACCCTGTGCAGGACATTGGTGAGGATGTCCCTGTGGTTGACAGTGTGGAGGAAGTCTTTATTGTGGACAGTGGAGAGGACATCCCTGTGGTGCACAGTTGGGACTATGTTCCTGTTGTGGACAGTGGGGAGAACATATCTGTGTTGGACAGTGTGGAGGATGTCCTTGTGGTGGACCTTGTGGAGGATGTCTCTGTGGTGTACAGAGGTGATGATGTCCCTTTGGTGGACAGTGAGGAGGATGTGCCTGTGGTGGACAGTGGGGAGGACATCTCTCTTGTGGACAGTGTGGAGGATGTCCCTGTGGTGGTCAGTGAGAAGGACACCCCTTTAGTTAACAGTGGGTAGGATTTTCTGTGTTACACAGGAGGATGTCCCTGTGGTAGACAGTGGATAGAATGTCTCTGTGGTGTAGAGTGGGGAGGTGGTCTCTGTGGTGGACAGTGGAAATGATGTACCTGTGGTGGACAATGTGAAGGATTTACCTGGGGGGGACAGTGGGTAGGATATCACTTTAGTGGACAGTGAGGAGGACTTTTTTGTTCTGCACAGTGAGGAGGATATCCCTCTTGTGGACAGTGGGGAGGATATCCCTCTTGTGGACAGTGGGGAGGACATTTCTGTGGTAGAATGTGAGAATGATGTTCCTGTGGTTAACCGTCGGGAGGACTAACCTGTGATGTACTATGGGGAGCACATTTCTTTGGTGGACAGTGGAGAGGATATCTCTGTGGTAGACAGTGAGTGGGCCATCCCTGTCATGATCAGTGGGGAAGAATTCCCTGTGGTGGAAGGTGGAGAGAAAATCCTTGTGGAGGACAGTGGGTAAGACTTCTCTGTGGTGGACAGTGAGATGGACATCTCTCTAATGGACAGTGGGGAGGATGCACTTTTGTAGGAAAGTGGGGAGGACATCCATGTGGTTTATAGTGCAGAAGATATCCCTGTGGTGTACAGTGAAGAGCACATCCCTTTGGTGGATAGTTGGAAAGACATCACTGTGGTGGACAGTGGGATGGGCATCCCTGTGTTGGACACTGAGGAGGACGTCCCTGTGGTGGACAGTGGGGAGTACTTACCTGTGGTGGACAGTAGGAAGGAGATCCCAGTGGTGGATGGTGGGGAAGACTTCCCTGTGGTTGACAGGGGAGAGTACCTACCTGTTGCGGAAATGTTGAGGATGTTCCTATTGTGGATAGTAGGAAGGATATCTCTGTTGTGGGGAATGGGGAGGACATTCCTGTGGTGGACAGGAAGACTTCTCTGTGGTGGAAAATAAGGCAGACATTCCTGTGGTAGACAGTTGGGAGGACATCACTGTGATGAACATTGGAGAGGAAGTCCCAGTAGTGGACAGTAGAGAGGATGACCCTGTGGTGGACAGTGGGGAGGACTTCCCTGTGGTTGACATTGGGGAGTATTTCACTGTGGTGGAAAGTGGGGAAGATGTCCCTGTGGTGGACAGGAGGACATAGCTGTGGTGGACAGTTGGGAGGTCATCATTGTTGTGCACAGTGGGGAGAACATCTCTATGGTGGACATTTGGGAGGATATCCCTGTGGTGCACAAGAGGACGCCCCTATAGTCTACAGTAGGGAGAATGTTTATGTAGTACAGAGTAGGACATTCCTGTGGTTGACATTAGGGAGGGCATCACTGTGTTGGACAGTTTAAAGGAAGTCCCTGTGGTGGACAATGGGGAGAACATCTCTGTGTTGGACATTGTGAAGGATTTCCTTGCAGTCGAGCTTGTGGAGGACATCTTTGTGGTAAATAGTGGGGAAGATGTTTCTTTGGTGGACAGTGGAAAGCATGTGCCTGTGTTGTACAGTGAGGAGGACCTCTATGTGATAGACATTTGGGAGGACTTCCCTGTGGTGAATATGGTAAGGCCATTTTTTTGTGGTGGAAAATGAGGAGGATGTCCCTGTTGTGGATTGTAGAAAGGAAATCCCTGTGGTAGACAGTGTTGTGGACATTCTTATTGAGGACAGTGGGGAGAACATCGTTGTAGTGGAGAGTGGGAAGGATGTACCTGTTGGGGAAAGTGGGGAGAACATCACTGTGGTGGACCATGGGAAGGACATCTCTATGTTGGACAGTGGAGAGAATGTCCCTGTGGTTAACTGTGGAGAGGACTTCCCTGTGGTGCACAGTAGGACATCCCTGTGTTGGATAGTGGGGAGGATGTCTTTATTCTGGACTGTGTGAAGAACATACCTTTGGTGGACAGTGAATAAGACATACCTGTGGTAGACAATGTGGAGGATGTCCCTGTGGTGCACAATAGGACATCCCTGTGTTGGATAGTGGGGAGGATGTCTTTATTCTCGACTGTGTGAAGGACATACCTTTGGTGGACAGTGAATAAGACATACCTGTGGTAGACAATGTAGAGGATGTCCCTGTGGTGGACAGTAAGAAGGACATCTCTGTGGTAGACAGTGAGGAGGATGTTCCTGTGCTGAACAAGAGGATGACTCTGTGATAAACAGTGGGAAGCAAATCCCTTTGGTGTACAGTGGGGAGGATAACCCTGTTGTGGACCATGGGGAGGAGGTTTCTGTGGTACACACTACTTCTTTGTGGTAGACAATGAGGAGAATATTCCTGTGGTGGACAGTGGGGAGGATATCACTGTGATAAACAGTAAAGAGAAAGTCCCTGTGGTGGACAGTAGGGAAGACATCCCTGTGGAAGACAGTGGGAAGGATTTCCCTGTGGTTGACAGTGGGGAGGATTTCACAGTGGTGGAAAGTGAGGAGGACGTCCTTGTGGTGGACAGTGAGAAGGACATCCCTGTGGTGAATAGATCATTCCTCTGGTGGACAGTGGGGATGACAGCCTTGTCGTGCACAGTGGAGAGAACATCTCTGTGGTTGAGAGTTGGGAGAACATCCCTGTTGTGCACAAGAAGACGCACAACATGGTGTATAGTTGGAAGGACGTTTCTGTGGTACAGAGTAGAACATTCTTGTGGTGGACATTAAGGAGGACATCACTGTGTTGGACAGTGTAATGGACGTCCTTGTGATGGACAGATGAGAGGATGCCCCTGTGTTGGACAGTGGGGAGAACATCTCTGTGTTGGACAGTGTGGAGTACGTCCCTGTGGTGGTCTATGGGGACAGTTGTGGACAGTGGGGAGGACATCTCTTTAGTGGGCAGTGTGGAGGAAGTTTCTGTGGTGGAGAGTGGAAAGGATGCCCTTGTGGTTGACAGCTGTGGAGACGTCCCTGTGGTACACAGGAAGATATCCCTGTGGTGGACAATGTTTTAGAACATCCCTTTGGTGTACAGTGGGGAGGATGTTTCTGTGGTGAACAGGAGGACATCTCTGTGGTGGACATTCAAGTGGACATCCCTGTGGTGAGAGTGAGAGAAACATTCTTGTGGTGAATAATGAGGACATCCCTCTGGTGGACAGTAAGTGGTTGACCTGTGGTGGACTGTACAAATAACATCACTGTGGTGGACAATTTGGAGGATGTCATTGTAGTGGTCAGTGGGAAGGACACCCCTGTGGTGAAGCGTGGTGAGGAGGTCTTTGTGGTACACAAAAGGATGTCCCTGTGGTAAACAGTGGGGAGGACATCCCTGTGGTGCAGTGGAGGACGTCCTTGTACTGGACAGTGGGGAGGACATCCCTGTTTTGGACAGTGGGGAGGACATCTCTGTGGTGGACAGTGGGAAGGACACTCTTTGGTGGACAGTGAAGAGGATTTCACTGTGGTGGGAAGTGGGGAGAACGTCCATTTGCTAGTCAGTATGGAAGATGTTCCTGAGTTGCACAGGAGGACGTCCCTGTGGTGGATGTTGAAGAGGACATTCTTGTGGAGGCCAATGAGGAAGACGTCCCTCTGGTGGACAGTGGCTAGGATTTTTCTGTTGTGGACAGAGGGATGTACATCCCTGTGGTAGACAGTGGGGAACACATATATGTGGTGGGCAGTGGGGAGGACATACCTGTGGTAGGCAGTGAGGAGGATGTCCCTGTGGAGGACAGTGGGGAATATGTCCCTTTGGTGGACAGAGGGGAGGACATCACTGTGGTTAACTGTGTTTAGACATCCCTGTTGTGGACAGTGAGGAGGATGTCCATGTGGTGGATTGTTGGGAGGTTTTCCCTGTGGTGGACAGTGGGGAGGACATCCTTGTGGTGGACAGTGTGGAAGACGTTTCTGTGGTGGACAGTGAAGAGGACAACCCTGTGGTTACAGTGAAAAAAACATTCCTGTGGGGGACAATGAAAAGGACATCCCTTTGCTGGACAGTAGTGAGGATGACCATTTGGTGGACAGTGGGGAGGATATACCTGCGGTTTACAGTGGGAAGGACATCCCAGTAGAGAACAGTGAGGAGGATATTCCTGTGATGTTCAGTGGGGAGGATTTCCATGTCGTAGACAGTGGGAAGGACTTACCTGTGGTGGATATTTGGGAGGACAGACCTGTGGTGGACAGTGTGGAGAACTTCCTGTGGTGGACTGTGAAGAGGACATCACTGAAGTGGAAAGTGGGGAGACATCTCTTTGGTGGACAGTGGGGATGATTTTACTATGGTCTACAGTGGGGAGAACGTCCTTTTGCTGGGACGTGGTGCACAGGAGGTGGTCCCTGTGGTGAAAGTTGAAGAGGGAATCCCTCTCATTAAAATAGAGGAGGACATTTCTTTGGTAGACAATGAGAAGGACGTACCTCTGGTGGACAATGGACAGAGTATTTCTGTGGTGGACAGTGGTGAGGACATCCCTGTGGTAGACAGTGAGGAGCACATCTCTATGGTGGATAGTTGGAAGGACATCCCTGTGGTGGAAAGTGAAAAGAATGCCCTTGTGGTAAACAGTGGGGAGGATATCCCTGTGGTGTACAGTGGGGAGGACATCCCTGTGGTTTATATTGGGAAGACATCCTTGTGGTGGACAGTGAGGAGGATGTCGCGTTGGTGGACAGTGGGGAGGATTTCACTGTGGTGAAAAGTGGGAAGGATGTCTCTGTGGTAGACAGTGGAGAGGATGTCCCTGTGGTGGAGAGTTGGGAGGACATTCTTGTGGGAAACAGTGAGAAGGATGTCAATGTGGTGGACAGTGGGGAGAACATCCCTATGGTGAACAGTGGGGAAAATATCTAAATGGTAGACAGTTTGGAGGAAATCCCTGTGGTGCACATGAGGACATCTCTGTGGTGTACAGTGGGGAAAATTTCACTGTGGGTGACAATGGAGAGAATTTCCTAGTGCTTGGCAGTGGAGAGGGTGTTCCTGTGGTGCACAGGAGGACAACACTGTGGCAGAGAGTAAGAGGATGTGCCTTTTGTTGACATTTTTTGTTGACATTTTTGTTGACAGTGCAGAGAACTTCTCCATGATGGACAGTGAGAAGGAAATCCCTGTTGTGGACAGTGGTGAGGACATACCTGTTGTGGACAGTGGAGAGAATATCTATGTGGTGGACAGTGGGGAGGGTGTCCCTTTGATGGACCGTGAGGAGGACATCCCTGTGGTGACAGTGAGTAGGACATCCCTGTGGTGGACAATGAGAAGGATCTACCATTGGTGGACAGTTGGAAGGATTTTTCTGTGATAACCATTGGGCAGGACATCCCTGTGGTTGAGAGTGGGAAGCATATCACTGTGGAGGACAGTGTCGAGCACATCTCTGTTGAGGTCAGTGATGAGGATGTCTCTGTGTAGGACAGTGAGGAAGATTTTCCTATGGTTGACAGTGGGGAGGACATTTCTGTGGTGGACAGTGGGTAGGACATCTCTGTGGTGGACAGTTATGAGCACGTTCCTGTGGTGGACAGTGGGGAAGACGTCCCTCTGGTGGACAGTGGGGAGGACATCCCTGTAGTTTACAGTGGGGAAGACATCCCTGTGTTGGACAGTGAGAAGGACTTACCTGTGGTGGACAGTGGAAAAGATTAGCCTGTGGTGGACAGTGGGATGAATGTCTCTGTTGCGGACAGGTGTGAGGACATCCCTGTGATATAAAATGGGGAGGACTTCTCTGTGTTTGAATGTGAGGAGAGCATACATGTGGTGAAATGTGGGGAGGACGTCCCTGTGGTGCAGAGGAGGACGTCCCTGTGGTGCAGAGGAGGACATCCCTATTTTGGGCAGTAGAGAGGATATCTCTGTGATAGACAGTGGGAAGAACATCTCTGTGGTGGACACTTGTGAGGACTCCTTGTGTTGAACAGAAAGACGCCCATGTGGTGGAGAGTGGGAAGGGCATTCTTGTGGTACAAAGGAGGACATTACTGTGGTGACCAGTGAGGAGGACGTTTCTGTGGTGCACAAGAGGATATCTTTCTGGTGGACAGTAGGGATGATGTTTGTGTGGTAGACAGTGGGGAAGATGATTGTGTGGTGGACAGTGGGGAGGACATTTCTGTGGTGGACAGTGTGGAGGGTGTCCCTGTGATGGTTAGTGAGGAGGAGGCTCCTGTTGTGAACTGTGGTGTTAATGTTCCTGTGGGGAGAACGTCCCTGTGGTGGACAGTGGAAAGGATTTCTCTCTGGTATACAGTGGGAAGGACGTACCTGTGGTGGACAGAAAGGAGGACATTTATGTGGTCAACAATGAGGAGGACATCTCTGTGTAGGATAGTGAAAAGGATGTTACTGAGGTGGACCATGTGGAGGATGTCCCTGTTGTGGACAGTGGGGATGATGACCCTGTGGTTGACAGTGAGGAGGATGTCCCTGTGTTGGACAGTTGGAAGGATATCTCTGTGTTAGATGATGGAAAAACGTTTCTGTTGTAGACAGTGGGGAGGAGGTACCTATCGTTGACATTGGGGAGGATGTCCCTTTGGTAGACAGTGCTAAGGATATCTTTGTGGTGGACAATGTTGAGGATGTCCCTGTGGGGCACAAGAGGTTGACCTTTGGTGGACAGTAGAAAGGATGACGCTGAGACGTATGGTGTGGAGTATATATCTGTAATGGACAGTGTGGAGGATGTCCCTCTGGTGGCCAATAGGGAGGACACCACTTTGGTGTTCAATGGGGAGGATGCTTCTGTGTTAGACAGTGGGGAGGATGATCCCAAGGGTAAACAGTGTTGAAGTCATAGCTTTGGTTGACAGTGTTGAGGATAAATTTTTCTGGGCAATAAAGAGGACGTCTCTGTGGTGGACAGTGGGGAGGATGTTTCTGTGGTGCACAGGAAGACCTCCTTGAAGTGAACATTGATGAGGACATCCCTGTGGTGGTTACAGTGGGGAGGACATCCCTGTGGTGAACAGTGGGGAAGACATTCCTGTGGTAAACAGTGGGGAGGACATCTCTGTGGTAGACAGTGTAGAGGATGTCCCTGTTTTGGTCAGTGGAAAGGATGCTCCTGTGGTGGACATTGCTGAGGATGTCTCTGTGGTACACAGGAGGATGTTTCAGCAGTGGATAGTTGGGAGGACCTCTCTGTGGTAAACATTGGAAAAGAGGTCTCTGTGGTGGAAAGTGGAAACAATATACCTGTGGTGGACAGTGGAGAGGACATCCCTGTTTTACAAATGAGTATGTCCCCGTGGTGGACAGTGATGAGAATATCCCTGTGTTGCAAGGTGGAAAGGAAATCTCTGTTGTAGACAGTCAGAAGGATGAACCTGTGGTGGACAGTGGGGAGGACATCCCTGTGGCTGACAGTAGAAAGTATGTTCCTCTGGAAGACTGTGGAAAAAAACATCTCTGTGGGGGACAGTGTGGAGGAAGTCCCTATGGTGTTCAGTGAAAAGGACACTAATGGGGGAGATGTAGGGAGGACATTCCTGTGTTGGACAGTGGAAAGATTTCCCTGTGGTGGACTGTGGGGAGGACATCCCTTTGGTGGACAGCAGGGAGGGTGTCCCTGTTTTAGACAGTGGAAGGACATCCCTGTAGTGCACAGGATAACATCCCTGTGTTGGACAGTGGGGAGGACATCCCTTTGTTGGACAATGAGCAGGACATCTCTGTGGTCAACAGTTGAAATGAAGTCTCTGTGGTGCACATGAGGAAGTCCCTTAGGTGAACAGTTGGGAGGATGGCCCTGTGGTGGACAGTGGAGAGGAAATCTCTGTGCTGGACAATGTGGAGAACATCCCATAATGGACAGTTTGGAGGACATTACTTTGGTGGACAGTGAGGAAACATTTCTGTGGAGCACACTAGTGAGGACTTCCCTGTGGTGGACAGTGGTGAGGACATTCCTTTGGTCATCAGTGGGGAGCACGTCACTGTGTTGAACAGTTTGGAGGATATTCCTCTGGTGGACAGTGAGGAGGACATCCCTGTGATGTACAGTGGAGAGGAAATCTCTGTGGTGGACTTTTGGAAGAATGTCACTGGGGTGCACAGGAGGACATCCCTGTGGTAGATAGTGGGGAGGCCATCACTTTGCTGGACAGTGTGGAGAATGTCCCTTTGTTGGTCAGTGGGGAGGATGCCCCTCTGGTGGAGAGTTGTGAGGATGTCCCTGTGGAACACAGGAGAACATCCATGTGTTGGACAGCGGTGAGTAATTCCATGTGGTGGACAGTGGAAAGGACATCTCTTTGGTAGACACTGAGAAGAATGTACCTGTGGTGGATAGTGGGAAAGATGTCTATAAGGTGAACAGGAGGATGTGCCTGTGATGAACAGTGGCAAGAACGTCCCTGTGGTGGATAGTGGAGAAGATGTCCCTCTGGTGGACAGTGGGAAGGAAATCTCTATGGTGGACAGTTTGCAGGATGTTTCTGTGGTGGTCATTGGGTAGGACATCCCTGTGGTGGACTGTGGGAAGGATGACCCTGTGATACACAGGAGGATTTTCCTGTGGTGAACAGTGGGGAAGACATCTCTGTGATGGACAGTGGTAAAAACAACTCTGTGGTGGACAGTTGTTGAGCCTTGGCTATTTAACGTGCACCATCAATCATGTAGGATGCAGGTAGATTGCATGATTGACATGTCTTCACCTCCAGAGATTAAAATATTAATGAGTTATCTAAAGGCTGGGGGCATAGCTAATTAAGTTATTTTCCCCTCTTTTCCCCTTCCTTATAAAGCCAGGGGAGCCTGGCTTTTGGGGGGGAGCACACACCATATACATCCATTCACCATGTCATGAACAATGAAAGCTTTGGAAAACTGGACTCCACTTGTCACCTGGGTCTTCCTTCCTCTGCCAAGTTTCCAGCCTTTGGAACCTTGAACTTCAGCTACAAGCCTACAATGGCTACATGAATGTGAGACCCTTTGCTTGCAGTGTGAGAAGCCTGACATGGACCCCACTGCCAGACTGCCATGGGACCCCACCACTGGACTCTCTGTGCAAAGTATTTTTTCCCACAGACAGTGGGAAGGACGTTCCTCTGGTGGACAGTGGCTATGACTTACCTGTGGTGGACTGTGATGAGGATTTCACTGTGGTGGACTGTGGGGAGGACTTCCCTGTGGTAGACAATGGGGAAGATATTACTGTGGAGGACAGTGGAGATGATGTCCCTGTGGTGGACAGTAAAAAAGCCCCTGTGGTGAACAGTAGGGAGGACTTCCCAGTAGTACAAAGAAGGATGTCCCTGTGGTGGACAGTGGGCAGGATGTCTATGTGTTGGACAGTGAGGAGGATGTCCCTGTGGTATACAATGGTGAGGACTTCCCTGTGTTGACAGTGGAGAGGACATTCCTGTGTGAACATTGAGGAGGACATCTCTGTGGTAGACTGTGAGGAGGACATTCCTGTAATGAACAGTGGAAAAGATGTTCCAGTGGTGGACATCAGAGAAGATTTCTTTGTGGTGGACAGTGAGGAGGATGTCCCTGTGGTTTACAGTGGGGAGGATATCTCTATTATGGACAGTTGGGAGGAATTCATTGTGAAGGCCATCACTGTGGTGGACAGTGTTAAGGATGTCCCTGTGGTGGTCAGTGGAAAGGATTCCACTGTGGTGGACAGTGGTGAGGACATACCTGTGGTACACAGGAGGACGTCCGTATGTTAGACAGTGGTGAGAACGTCCCTGTGTTGGACAGTGGAAAGGATATCTTTGTGGAGGACAGTGCAAAAAATGTACATGTGGTGGACACTGGGGAGGACATCTGTTGAGGACAATGGAGAGGATATTGCTGTGATGCACAGGAGGACATTACTGTGGTGGACAGTTAAGAGAACTGTGTTGAGGACATCCCTGTGGTGGACAGTGCAGAGGACTTCCTTGTGGTGGACAGTGAAAAAAAATCCCTGTGGTTGAAAGTGAAGAGGACATTTCAGTGTTGGACAGTGGGGAGGATTTTCCTGTAGTTGACAGTGGCGAAGATGTTCCTGTGGTGGACAGTGCGGAGGACTTCCCTGTGGTAGACAATGTGGAGGATGTTCTTGTTGTGGACAGTGGAAATGACATCCCTTTGGTGGACAATTGGGAGGACGTTTCTTTGGTGGTCAATGGGGAGGATAGCCCTGTTGTGGAGCGTCAGGAGGATGGTTCTATGGTACAGAGGATGACTTCATTGTGGTGGACAGTAGGGAAGAGTTTTCTGTGGTGGACAGTGTAGAGGGCATTTGTGAGGGACAGTGGGGATAACATTGCTGTCGTGCACAGGAGAACATTTCTGTGGTGGACAGTTGGTAGGACATCCCTGTGGTGGACAGTGTGTAGAACGTCCTTGTGGTGGACAGTTAACAGGATATCTCTGTGTTGGACAGTAGGAAGGACTTTTCTGTGGTGGACAGTGGAGAGGGCATGCCTGTGGTGGACAGTGAAAAGAAAGTCCCTGTGGTGGACAGTATGGAGGATTTCCCTCTGATGGACGAAAGGGAAGATGATTCTGTAGTGGATAGTGAAAAGACTTCCATGTGGTGGGCAGAGAGGAGTACGTCCGTGTAGTGGAAAGTGGGAAGTACGTTTTTGTGGTGGTCAATGGGGAGGATGCCCTTGTGGTGGACAGTCAGGAGGACATCTCTGTGTTACACAGGGGCACATCTTTGTGTTGAACAGTAGGAAAGAAGTTTCTGTGGTGGACAGTGGCGAGGACATCCCTGGGGTGGACAGTGTAAAGGACATCTGTGGGGCACAGTGAGGAGGATGTTGCTTTGGTGCACAGAAGGACATTTCTGTGGTAAACAGGGGAGGACATTCCTGTTGTAAACAGTGGGTAGGACTTACCCGTGGTTGAACGTTAAGAGGGCGTCCTTGTAGTGGACAGTTGGGAGGACTTCCTGTGGTGGACAATTGGGAGGGTGTTTGTGTGGTGTACATAAATAAACGTCACTGTGGTGGTCAGTAGGGAGGACGTCTATGTGGTGGACAGTGGGGAGGACTTCCCTGTGGTGCACAGGATGATATCCCTGTTTTAGACAGTGGGGAGGAAATCCATGTGTTGGACAGTGAGAGGATGTCCCTGTGGTGGACAGTTGAAAGGACTTCCCTGTGGTGACAGTGGGAAAGACATTCCTGTGTTGAACACTGAGGAGGATGTCCCTGTGGTGGACATTGGGGAGGACATCCCTGTGGTGGACAGTGGGGAGGACTTCTCTGTGGTGGACAGTTAGGAGGATGTCCCTGTGGTGAACTGTGAGGAGGAATTTCCTATGGTGGACAGTAGGGAGCATGTCTCTGTGGTGAACAGTGGGTAGGATATCCCTGCAGTGGACATTGGGGAAAATATTTTTGTGGTTGATAGTGGGGAGGATATATCTATGGTGAACAGTGGGGAGGACTTTTTTGTGGTGGACAGTAAGAAGTACCTCTCTGCGGTGGATAGTGGGGAGAATGTCCTTTTGGTGGACTGTGGGGATGACATAACTTTGGTGAACAGTGAGGAGGACATCACTCTGATGAACAATGGGGAGGATGTCCCTGTGGTGGACTGTGGGAAGGACATCCCTGTGGTGGAGAGTGAGGAGGACATCCCCGTATGGGACTGTAATATGAACTTTCCTGTGGTGGACAGTGGGGAGCACAACTCTGTTGTAGACAGTGGAAAGGCCATTCCTGTTGTAGACAGTGAGGAGGGCATCCCTGTGGTGGACAGTGGGGAAGATTTCCTTTGGTGGACAGTGTGCAGGACATCCCTGTGGCAGACAGTGTGTAGGACATGTCTGTTGTGGACATTGGGAAATATGTCCCTGTGGTCAACAGTGGGAAAAACATCTCTGTGGTTTACAGTGGTGAGGACATTTTTGTGGTGGATAGAGGGAGGACATTTCTGTTGTGGACATTGAGGAGCACATCACTGTGGCAGACAGGGGGATTATTTCTCTGTGGTGGACAGTGTGGAGGATGCCCTTATGGTGGACAGTACCCAGGAAGATGTCTTTGTAGTGGATAGTGGGTAGGATGTCTCTTTGGTGGACAGTGGGGAGGACACATTTTTTGACATTGTGGAGGACATCCCTGTGGTAAACACTGGGGAGGATGTCACTGTGAGGATCAGTGGGAAGGACGTTCCTGTGGTGCACAAAAGGATGTTCCTGGAGTCGACTATGGGAATAATGTGCCTGTGGTAAACAATGAGAAGGACATCTCTGTGGTGGACATTTCGGAGGAAGTCCCTGTGGTGCACAGGAGGACGTTTCTTTAATGGACTTTTCTGTGTTGGACAGTTAGGAGGATGTCCCTCTGGTGCACAGTGTGGAGGATGACAATGTGGTAGACAGTTGGGAGGACATCACTGTGGTGGGCAGTGGGTAGGACATCCCTGTAGTGCACAGGAGTATGTCACTGTGGTGTACAGTGGGCAGGATATTCCTGTGGTTGACAGTGGGGAAGATGCCCCTTTGGTGGATAGTGAGGAGGAAGTCCCTCTGGTACACAGGAGTACGTCCCTGTGGTAGACATTGTGGAGGATGTCATTGTGGTGGAAATTGTGGAAAACACCTCTTTGTTGGACAGGGAGGAAGAAGTACCAGTTGTGGACAGTGGAGAGGATGTCCCTGTGGTGGACAGTGGGGAGAACTTCTCTTTGGTGAACAGTGGGGAGTACATCCAAGTGTTGAACAAATGGAAGTCCCTGTGTGGTCAATGGGGAGGACATCCTTGTGGTGGACAATGGGGAGTACGTCCTTGTGATAGACAGTGTAGAGGATAGTTTTGTGGTTTACAGTGGGGAGTATGTACCTGTGGTAGACAGAGGGGAGGACATCCTTATGGTAGACAGTTGGGAGGACATCTGTGGGGGAGAGTGGGGTGGATGTTGCTGTGGTTCACAGGAGAATGTCTCTGTGGTGGAGAGTGGGGAGGACATCCATGTCATGGACAGTAGGTAGCACATCCCTGTGGTGGACACTGAAAAGGACGTCCCTGTGCTGGACAGTGGGGAGGATTAAACTGTGGTGGACAGTGGGGACAATGTCCCTGTTGTGGACAGTGGGAAGGATATTCCTGAGTTGCACTTGAGGAGATCCATGTTTTGGACAGTGGGGAGATCATCCCTGCATTGCACACTGGGGAGAACATATCTGTGGTGGACAGTTGGTAGGACGTTCCTGTGGTGCACAAGAGAACATCCCTGTGGTGGACAGTGGGGAGGATGTCTCTGTTGTGGACAGTGGGGAGGACATATCTGTGGTGGACAGTGTGGAGTATGTCCCTGTGGTGGTCAGTGTTATAGATGCACCTGTGGTGGACAGTGGTAAGAACGTTTCTGTGGTAAAAAGAATGACGTCCCTGTGGTGGACAGTGGGGAGGAAATCCCTGTGGTGGATAGTGGGGAGGAAATCCCTGTGGTGGATAGTGGGGAGGACATCCCTGTGGTAGACAGTCGTGAGCACGTCTCTGTGGTAGACAGTGCGATTGAAATAACTGTGGTGGACAGTGAAAAAGACATCACTGTGGTGGACAGTAGGGAGGAATTTCCTGTGGTGGATTGTGAGAAAGACTCTGTGGTGGACAGTGAGGAAGACGTCCTTTTTTTGGACAATGGAAAGAATGTCACTGTGGTGGACAGTAGGGAAGACATCCCTGTGGTGAACAGTGGGGAAAACTTAACTGTGGTGGACAGTGCAGATAACATCTTTGTGGTGGAGAGTAGGAAGGACATCCCTAATATGAACAGTGTGGAGGATTTCCCTTTGGTAAACAGTGGGGTGGATTTCACTGTGGTGGACAATGTGGAGAATGTTTCACTTATGGGCTGTTGGGAGGACATCCTGTGGTACACGGGAGGACATAACTGTGGTGGACAGTGGGGAGGACCTTACTCTGGAGGACAGTGAGGAGGATATAACAGTTAGGGACAGTGGGGAGGTCTTTCTTGAGGTGGACAGTGTGGAGGACACCCCTGTGGTGGTCAATGAGGAGGACATCACTGTGGTGGACTGTGGAGAGTATGTCCCTTTGGTGGACAGTAAGGAGGATGTGTCTGTGGTGGACAGTGGGAAGGAATTCCCTGTGGTGGATGTGTGTAGGACATTTCTGTGGTGGACAGTGAGAGAGAAATCCCTGTAATGGACAGTGAAAAGGATGTCACTGTGGTGGAACGTGTGGAGGACATCCTTGTGGTTTACAGTGCAGAAGACTTCCCTGTGGTGGACAGTGAGGAGGACTTCCCTGTGGTGGACATTTGGGAGGATTTCGCTGTGGTACACAGGAAAATGTCACGTTGGTGGACAGTGGAAAGGATGTCCCTTTGGTGTACAGTGGAAGGAGTTATTTGTGGTGTACAGTGAAAAAGACAGACCTGTGGTAGACAGTGGATTGGACATTTCTGTGGTGGACAGTGGGGAACACTTTCCTGTGGTGAGAGTGCGGAGGACATCTGTGTGGTTGTCAGAGAGGAGGACGTCCCTGTAGTGTTCTGTGGGGAGAACGCCCCAGTGTGGGACAATGGGGAGGACTTTTCTGTGGTACACAGGAGGACATCACTGTGGTAGACAGAGTGGAGAACATCCCCCTGTGCTGGAAATTAGGGAGGACATCTCTGTGTTGTACAGTGAGAAGATATTTAAGTGGTGGGCAGTGGGTAAGACTTCCCTGTAGTGCACAGGAGCATGTCATTGTGGTGTACCATGGAGAGGAAAAATGCTGTGGTTGACAGTGGGGAGGACACCTATTTGGTAGAGAGTATGGATGATGTCCCTCTGGTAGAGGACTATATCACTGTGGTGGAGAGTGGGGAGGACATCTCTTTGTTGGACAGTGAGAACATCCCTGTGGTGACCATGTTGTTGACAGTAAAAATAACATCTCTTTGGGGAAGACTTCCCTGTGATGGACAGTCGGAAGGAAATAACTGTGTTGGTCAATGTTGAGGGCACCCAAGTTGTGGACAGTGGGAAGGACGTTCCTGTGGTGGACAGTCAGGAGGACTTCCCTGTGGTGGACTGTGGGAAGAACTTCTCTGTTGTGGACAGTGAAAAGGAAATCCCTTTCATGTACAGTGGGGAAGATGTCCCTCTTGTTGACAGTGAGAAGGACATCAGTGTTGTGGCAAGTGAGGAGGATGTTTCTATGGTAGACAGTGGGGAAGACTTTCCTTTGGTGGACAGTGGGGTGGAAGTCACTGTGGTGATCAGTGGGTAAAACATCTCTGTGTTGGACTGTGAGAGGGACATCCCTGTAATGGCCAGTAGTGAGGATGTGCCTGTTTGCAAAATAGAGAGGACATCCTATTAGTTTACAGTGTGAAAGACATACCTGTGGTGGACAGTGGGGAGGACTTACCTGTAGTGGACAGTTGGGAGGTCTGTTCTGTGGTGGACAGTGAGAAGGATATCTCTGTAGTGGATGGTGTAAAGCACATCTTTGTGGTGGACAGTTGGGAGGACATCACTGTGTTGTCCAGTGGGGAGGACATTACTGTGGTATACAGTGGGGAAAATGTCATTGTCCTGGACAGTGGGGAGGACTTCACTGTGTTGAATTGTGGAAAAGACCATCTTTGGTAGAAAGTGTTAAGTGCATCCCTGTGCTACACAGGAGGATGTCCCTGTGGTGGACAGTGGAAATGACTTCCCTTTGGTGGACAGAGGAGAAGGTATCAGTGTGGTGGACAGTGGGTAGGATATCACTGTGGTGGACAGTGGAGAGAATGACTCTGTTATCGGCAGTGGTGAGGACATCTCTGTCTTGGACAGTGTGGAAGACATCCTCGTGGTTGTCTTTGGGGAGGATGTCCCTGTGGTTGACAGTGAGGAGGATGTTTCTGTTGTGGACAGTGGGGAGGAAATGTTTCTGTTGTGGACAGTGGGAAGGATACCGCTGTGGTGGGCAATGAGGCGGATGTCACTGTGGTGTACTGGTGGACTGTGTAGAGGACTTTTCTGTGGTGGACAGTGGGGAGGACATCCCTGTGTAGGACAGTGAGGACAATGCCTCTGTGGTGTACAGAGGGGGAGGATGACCCTGTTGTGGACAGTGGAAAAGACTTCCCTGTGTTTTACAGTGAGGAAAACATCTCTGTGGTAGACAGTATAAAGGACGTTTTATGGTGGACAGTGGAAAAGATTTCTCTGTGGTGGACAGTGGGGAGGACGTCCTTGTGGTGGACCATGAGAAGGATGTTCCTGTGGTTGACAGTGGAAAGGATGTGCCTGTGTTGTACAGTGAGGAGGACATCCATGTGGCAGACAGTGGGGAAGACTTCCTTATGGTTAATTTGGGGAGGATATATTTGTGGTGGAGAGTGAGGAGGACATCACTGTGGTGGAGAGTGAAGAGGTCATCCTTGTGGTGGAGAGTGGGAAGGACATACCTGTGGTGGACAGTGGGGAGGACATCTAGTGTTGGACTGTGGAGAGTATATCTCTATGTTGGACTGTGGAGAGGATGTCCCTGTGGTGCACAGTGTGGATAATGTCCCTGTGGTGGACACTGGGGGGACATCTTTATGGTGGATTGAGGGGAGGACATAGCTGGGGTGGACTGTGGGGAGTATGTCCCTGTGGTTGACAGTGGGAAATAGATCTCTATGGTGGAAAGTGAAAGGAAGTTTCTGTGGTAAACAAGAGTACTACCCTGTTGTGGACAGTAGAAAGAACATCTCTTTGGGGAAGATTTCCCTGTGGTGGACAGTGAGTAGGAAATAACTGTGTTAGTCAATGTGGAGGACGCCCCTTTTCTGAACAGTAGAAAGGATGTTCCTCTGGTGGACAGTTGGGAGGACTTCCCTGTGGTGGACTGTGGGGAGGACTTCTCTGGTGTGGACAGTGAGGAGGAAATCCCTTTCATATTCTGTGGGGAGGATGTCCCTCTTGTTGTCTGTGAGGAGGACATCTCTGATGTGGAAAGTGAGGAGGACGTTCCTGTGGTGGACAGTGGGGACGACTTCCCTGTGGTGGACAGTGGGGAAGAAGTCACTGTGGTGGACAGTAGGTAGGACATCTCTGTGGTGGACAGTGAGAGGGACATCCCTGTAATGGACATAGTGGAGGATGTGCCTGTGGTGGAATGTAGGGAGGACATCTTTGTGGCTTACAGCGTGGAAGACATATCTGTGGTGGACAGTGGGGAGGACATCCCTGTGGAGGACAGTGTGCAGGATGTCCCTGTCCTGGACAGTGGAGATGTGGTTCATGTGGTAGACAGTGAGGAGGAATTCCCTGTGGTTGACAGTGAGGAGGACATCCCTGTGGTGGACTGTGCGGAGGACATTTTTTGTGGACCAGGGGGAGGATTTCACTGTGGTGGACAGTGGGGAGTACATATTTGTGGTGGAATATTGGGAGGACGTTCCTGTGGTGCATAGGAGGATGTCACTGTTGTGGACAGTGGGAAGGGTGTGACTGTGTTGAACCATGTGGAGGACATCTTTGTGGAGGATAGTGGAGAGGACTTCACTGTGGTGACATTGGGGAGGACATCCCTATGGTGGTCAGTGAGGAGGACTTCCCTGTGGTCGACAGTGGGGGGATATTTCTGTGGTTGACAGTAAGAAGGACCTTCCTGTGGTACAGTGGAGAAGACTTTTTTATTATGGACAGTGGAGAGAACATCTGTGTCGTGGATAGTGTTGAGGATGTGGTTTTGGTACATATGAGGATATCAATGTGGTGGACAGTGTTGATAATGTCCCTTTGGTAGACAGTGTGGAGGACGTCTTTTTGCCAGACATAAAGAAGGTCATCTCTGTAGTGGACAGTGGGGAGGACATACCTGTGGTAGACATAGGGGAGGATGTCCCTGTGGTGAACAGTGGGGAGAACGTCCCTGTTGTCCACAAGAGGATATCACTTTCATGGACAGTGGGTAAAATATCCCTGTGGTTGACAGTGGAGAGGACATCTCTGTGGTGGACAATGTGGAGAATTCCTTGTGGTGGTCAATGAGGAGGAGGCTCCTTTATTGGAGAGTAGGCAGGATGTCCCTATGGTGGAGCAGGGTAAGGACGTATTTGTTGTTGAGAGTGGGGAAGATTTTTTTGTGGTGAAAGTGGGAAGGACATATCAGTGGTGGACAGTGAGGAGGACATTTCTGTGGTTGACAGTGGTAAGGACGTCCCTGTGGTACACAGTAGGACGTCCCTGTGGTGGACAGTGGAAAGTACATCTCTTTGCAAGACAGCAACGAGGATGTAACTGTGGTGGACAGTGGGGAGAACATCTCTGTGTTGGAGAGTGGGGAGGATATCTCTGTTGTGGACCACAGAGAGGAGGTCTCTTTGGTGGACAGTGATGAGGATGTGGCTGAGTTGCACAAGATGATGTCCCTGTGGTGGACAGAGGGAAGGACATCTTTGTGGTTTACAATGTGGAAAACATCCCTGTAGAGGATAGTGGAAAGAACTTACCTGTTGTGAACAGTTGGTAGGAATTCTCTGTAGAGGCCATGGAGGAGGATTTGGTGAATAGTATGAAAGATATACCTGTGGAAAACAGTGGAAAGGACATAACTGTGGTGGAGAGTAGGGAGAACATCTCTATGTTGGACAGTGGAGAGGAAGTCTGTGTGGTGAACAGTGGAGAGGACTTCACTTTGGTGCACAGGAGTATGTCTCTGTAGTGGACAGTGGGGAGGATGTATTTATGGTGGACTGTGGGGAGGACATAACATTGGTGGACAGAGGGGAGGATGTTCCTGTGGTGGACAGTGCAAAAGACATCTTTATTATGTACAGAGAGGAGGACATCCCTGTGGTGAATAGAGGAGGACACTGTGGTGGAATGTGGGGAGGATGTCCCTGTGGTGGACAGTGGAAAGGACATTTGTGTGGTGGACATTGTGAAGGAAATCCCTGTGGTGGACAATGGGGAATAGGCCCCTGTTGTGGACAGTGGTGAGAAAGTCCCTGTGATAGACAGTGGTTAAGACATCACTGTGGTGGACAGTGGGGAGGATATCCTTGTTGTAAACCATGGGGAGGATGTTTCTGTGGTAGACAGTGGGGAGGATGTGCAAATAGTGCCCAGGAGAAAGTCCCTGTGGTGGAGAGTTATGAGGATGTCCCTGTGGTAGACATTGTGGAGGATGTCCCTGTGGAGGACAGGGGGTATTCATCTCTGTTGTTGACAGTGAGGAGGATGTCCCTGTGGTGAACAAAAGAACAACCCTGTGGTAGACAGTTAGGAGGATATCCCTGTGGTGGACTGAGAAAAGGACATCTCTGGTAAACATTGTGGAGAAGGTCACTGTGATTGTCAATGGGGAGGACGCCCCTGTGGTGGACAGTGGGGTTGATATCCCTGTTGTGGACGATGGGGAGGAAGTTTCTGTGGTGGACAATGGGGATTACATGCCTGTGGTGCACAGGAGGACGTCCTTGTGGTGGACGGTGTGAGGAAAACCCTAGGGGAGACAGTGTGGATTATGTACCCGTGGTGGACAGTGGGAAAGAAATCTCTATGGTGGATAGTGAGGATGATGTCCCTGTTGTGATAAAGAGAATGACCCTGTGGTGGACAGTAAGGAGGATGTCCCTGTGGTGGACAGTGGAAAGGATATCTATGTGGTGGACAATGTGGAGGAGGACCCTGTGGTGGTCAATGGGGAGGACGTTTCTGTGGTACACAGAAGGACAACCCTGTGGTAGACAGTGTGAAGGACATCTCTGTGCTGTACAGTGGGGAGATTGTCTCTGTGGTAAACAGTGGGGAGGATGTACCCATGGTGGACAGTGTGGAGGATTTACCTGTGGTGGACAGTGGGGATGACATCATTATGGTGGACAGTGAGGAGGACATCTCTTTGTTGGACAGTGGTGAGGACTTTCCTGTGATGGACAGTGGGTAGGACTATTTTGTTGTGAACAGTGAAGAGGACATCCCTTTGGTGGACAGTGGAGAGAATATCCCTATGGTGGACAGTGGAAAAGAGATCTATGTTGTGGACAGAGTGGAGGACATACCACTGGTGGTCAATAGGGAGGATTCCTTTGTGATGGAGAGTTGGGAGGACACCCCTGTGGTGCACAGTGTGGGGGACATCTCTGTGGTGCACAGAAGGACATCTATGGGGTGGACAGTAGGGAGAACAATACTGTGGTGGAAGTGGGGAGGACATTTCTGTGATTGAGAGTGTGACGATGTACCTGTTTTGACAATGGTGAGGATGGCCCTATTGTGGACAGTAGGAAGTACTTCTCTGTAGAGGGCAGTGGGGAGGACATTTCTGTGGTGCAAAGAAGGACTTCCCTGTGGTGGACAATGAGGCAGACATTCTGTGGTGGACAGTGGGGAAGACATCACTGTGGTGAACAGTGGAGAGGAAGTCTGTGTGTTGGACAGTAGGGAGGAATCATTGTGGTGGACAGTGGGGAGGACTTCCCTGTGGTTGGCAGTGAGGAGAATTTCACTGTGGTGGAAAGTGGGGAGGATGTCCCTGTGGTGGACAGTGGAAAGAACATCTGTGTGGGGAGCAGGATATGGTTGTGGTGGACAGTGGGGAGGACATTCTTGTCGTGCACAGTGGAGTGAACATCTCTGTGGTGGACAGTTGGGAGAATGACCTGTGGTGCACAAGAGGATGCCCCTATGGTGGGCAGTGGGGACAACATTTCTGTGGTAGAGAAAAGGACATTTCTGTGATGGACATTGGGGAGGACATCTCTGTGGTAGACAATGTGGAAGATGTCCCTGTGGTGAACAAGAGGATGTCCCTCTGGATGACAGTGGGGATGACATCCCTGTGGTGCACAGGAGGTCTTCCCTGTGGTGGAAACTATGGAGAACATCCCTGTGGTGACAGTGGGAGGACATTTCTCAGGTGGACAGTGGGGAGGACATTTCTGGGGTGCACAGTTTAGAGGATGTCCCTGTGGTAGACAGTGGGGACAATGCCCCTGTTGTAGACAGAGGTTTATGTGGTACACAACAGGATGTCCCTGTAGTAGGCAGTGGTGAGAACGTCCCTGAAGTATACAGTGGGGAGAGTATCTCTGTGGTGGACAGTGTCAAAAACGTCCCTTTGGTGGTCAGTGGGGAGGAATATCTTGTGAAGGACAGTGAGGAGGACTTCTTTGTTGTGCACTGTGAGAAGCACAACACTGTGGTGGACAGTGGGGGGGGAATGTACCTGTGGCAGAAAGTGTGGATGACATTCCTGTGGTGAACAGTCGGAAAAATTCCCTGTGGTGGACAGTGGGGAGCACATATCTGTATTGGACAGTCTCGAGGACATCTCTGTGGTTGAAAGTGTGGAGAACATCCCTGTGGTGGAAAGTGGGAAAGACTTCCATGTGGTGGACATTGGGGAAGATATCCCTGTGGTTGACCATAGGTAAGGCATCTCTTTTATGGACAGTGAGATGGAAATCCCTGTAATGGACAGTGGGGAGAATGTACCCGTAATGGAAAGTGGGGAGGACATCCTTGTGGTTTACAGCACAAAAGATATACCTGTGGTGGACAGTGTGGAGGACTTCCCTGTGCTTAAGGGTGGGGAGGATTTCTCTGTGGTGGACAGTGAAGAGGTCACACTGGGATGGACGGTGAGGAGAATGTCCCTGTGGTGGACAGTGGGGAAGACATCTCTGTTGTGAACAGTGGGGAGGACATCTCTATGGTGGACAGTAGGGAGGACGTCCCTTTGGGAGACACTGGAGAGGAATGTCCTGTGGTGTAAATTAGTTAGGACTTTTTGTGGTGTATTATGGGGAGGACGTTCTTTTGGTGGACAGTCAGGAGGACTTACAGGTTTTGGATATTTAGGACAACCCTGTGGTGGACAGGAGAAAAGACATATTTGTGGTGGACAGTGGTGAGGACATTTCCAGTGTGCACTGTGAAAAGGATGTATCTTTTGTGGACAGTTGAAAGGATTTTCATGTGGTGGGCAGTGGGGAGGATGTCCCTGTGTTGGACAATGGAGAGGACTTTTTGTGATGGACACTTGGGAGGACATATTTTTGTGGACAGTGCAGAGGACATCCCGGTAGTGGACAGTGGGGAGGATTCTCTTGTGGCTGACAGTGGGGAAAACATCTCTGTCTGAAAATATGAGGATAACGTTTCTGTGTTGGAAAATCAGGAGGACTTCCCTGTGGAGGATAGTGCGGAGCAGGTTTCTGTGGTGGATAGTCGGGAGGACAACTCTGTGGTGGAAAGTGAGGGGGACAGTGGGGAAGAATTCCCAGTGGTATATAGTGGGGAGGAAATCCCTGTGGTGGACAGTTGGTAAGACATCTCTGTGGTTGACAGTAAGATTGGCATCCCTGTAATTGACAGTGGGGAGGATGTACCCATTGTAGAAAGTAGATAGGACATCCTTGTAGTTTACAGTGTGGAAGATAACCCTGTGGTGTACAATGTGAAGGACTTCCCTGTGGTGAACTGTTGAGGGCAGACTTTTAGCAGAAAGCAGCTATCAGCTTTGCAGCCATCTTGAGCCATATACCCTGACATGAGACTTGGATTACAATAGCCTACAGCAGCTGAGCACACTCTGATAATCTTGGTTTAGATACCTTGAGATTAAAGGTGCGTGAGATTAAAGGTGTGTGAGATTAAAGGTGTGTGAGATTAAAGGTGTGTGACTTAAGAGTGTGACTTAGAAGTATAGAGATCAGAGTTAGAGACAAGACCTAAGGGCATGATTAAAGGTGTAACTTAGAGGCGTGGCTTAGAAGTAAGACATATAAAAGGCAGAGATTGAGATTCAGACTATAAAGAGAGAATCAAACACATCAGACATTAGGTAGAGTCTGCCCTCACCCTCGCTCTTTCTGAACCCTGACCCACAGACTGGAGCAGCAGCTTGGACTGGAATACAGTGGCCGCCCAAACGTGGGTCGGCCCGGGCCTCAACATTTTGCCTGGGCTGCAACATTTATTTTGGCCGCCCCAACGTGGGACTAGTGTGGACCCCAACATTATTTTGGTGCCTGAACGTGGGGCAGCAAGAACAAGAGACCCAGTGAGGAACTTTACTGGAAGAAGGATCTGTTTATTGTCGCAGGAATCTGCCGCGTTGAGAAAGGTAAGGAAATGGGACAAGAAATTAGTCAACCTGAATCCAACTTTCTGTTTAGTTTTGTTATTTGCTGCTCACATGTGTTAATTTTCTGCTTTTGTTCTTGAATGCTGTCTTTTTTGTTCAAAATAAAAAGAAGCGTAAATTAGAATCCAAAATACAACCAAAGGTTGATGACAATTTGTCAGAGCCAGATTGTGCTGACCAAGAGAAAGAGGAAGTCAAATTTTATGACGCTGAAATGCCACCTCCCTATGTACCTCCACCTCCAAGTGCTCCCCCAATGGAGATGGTGGTTATAAATCCCATAAGGGAGTTACAGGAAAAAATATCTGTTCTTAAACAACAAATAGAGCTAGAAAAAGAGTATCAGGACTTAATTAATCAGCTACAAAAATTAAAGACAGGAAAGATGTCTCAAGAAGTAAACTGTGAAAATCCCCTGGCTCCTTGCATTCCTCAACCAGGAATCCAAATGCAGTCCCTATCACCTAGCTTAAGATTAGCCACAGATCAGCCAGAGGAGGGAAAGTCCCTGTATCCGAGACTAGAGACAATCAAGGAGTTGCTTGGAGACATCACACAGGTTTTCATTTTCAAATTATTAAGGAATTAAAAATGCAGTATCTCAATATGGTGCCACTGCTCCTTTTACTCTTGCAATTTTAGAGTCTGACTCAGAGGAGTGGCTAACTCCTAGTGATTGCAATACGTTAGCGAGAGCAGTTCTGACTGGTGGAGACTATTTAATTTGGAAATCTGAGTATCATGAGAATTGCAAAGAAACAGCTAGGAGAAATATTCAGGCAGGCAATGGTTGGTCCTTTGATGCCTTAGTAGGAGAAGGGCAATTTGCTTCTAGTGATAACCAGATTCAATATGAGCCAGGTTTATTTGCTCAAAATTAAAATGCAGCCATGAAGGCTTGGTGTAAACTTCCAGTAAAAGGAGACCCTGGTGCATCTTTAACAACAGTCAGGCAAGGGCCTGATGAGCAATTTTCTGACTTTGCTCATTGATTAATGACAACAGCAGGAAGGATTTTTGGTAATGCAGAGGCAGGTGTAGATTATGTGAAACAACTTGCATATAAAAATGCTAATCCTGCCTGCCAAGCGGCCATTAGACCTTATAGGGAAAAGACAGACCTTACGGGGTATATCAGACTCTGTTCTGACATAGGTCCTTCTTACCAACAGGGCTTAGATATGGCAGCTGCCATGCAAGAAAAATCAGTAAGAGATTTTTTGGAAAGTAAAGACAGAAAGGCATGTTTTAAATGTGGTAAGCCTGGATACCTTGCAAGAGATTGCAAAGTAGAAAATGAGTTAAGCTAGAGACACCCCAGAAAACAGCCTGGGCTCTGCCCAACTTGCAAACATGGAAGGCATTGGGCTAGTTATTGTAGGTCCAAACAAGATGCACAAAGTAATACCCTTTCCCATAATCAGGAAAATGGGAACAGGGGCCAGCTCCAGGCCCCGAACCGACACAAGCCAAAACAGGCTTATGGAGCAGTCAGTGTCCTACCAGCAAACACCAATCCCTTTCTGAACTCAGTCGAGCAACACCAGGAAGCACAGGACTAGACCTCAGTTCTGCCACCCACACAGTATTAACCCAAAAAATGTGACCTCAGGCCTTACCCACTGGAGTCTTTGGACCATTCTATCCAAATGTGTTTGGCCTGATAGTGGGAAGAAGCAGTACTACTATGCAGGGACTACAAATTTTTCCTGGAGTTATAGATAATGATTATCAGGGTGAGATTAAAGTAATGGCACAGGCAATTCAGAATATAGTCACCATTCCTGCAGGAAAGAGGATAGCTCAACTATTGTTACTTCCATTGTACCCTACTAATCACAAATATAAGAATCCTAAAAGAGGGGATTAATGTTTTGGTTCCTCTGATGCATACCGGGTACAGCCTATAGTTAAACAAAAACCTATGATGACAATTTGGCTAGATGGAAAGGCATTTCAAGGCTTGGTTGACACAGGAGCTGATGTGACTATTCTAAAACAAAGTGATTGGCCTGCTACCTGGTCTCTGACACCAACCTTAACCAATTTAAAGGGTATTGGCCAAAGTCAAAATTCATTACAAAGCTCTAAGGTGCTAACGTGGAAAGATAAAGAAGGAAATACAGGAAATATACATCCCTATGTTATCTCAGGCCTTCCCATTAATCTCTGGGGCAGAGATCTGTTATCCCAATTGGGATTGATTATGTGCAGCCCTAATGAAGTAATCACAGCTCAAATGATAAACCCTGGATTTTCCCCCAGGGAAAGGATTAGTAAAAAGTGAAGAAGAGATTATCTAACTTGGCCAGGCAGTGGTGGCACACACCTTTAATCCCAGCACATGGGAGGCAGAGCAAGGCGGATTTCTGAGTTCAAGGCCAGCCTGGTCTACAGAGTGAGTTCCAGGTTAGCCAGGACTACCAGGTCCCTCTCTCTGAAGGAAATACCAAGGCAGACCTAGCTACTCGAATAGCTGCAGTTACTTTCTCAGATTCGAAATCTAACTTGGATAAGGCCGTAAAGGCTCATGAGTTATATCACCTTAATTCTAAAACTTTAAAAGGTATGTTTAAAATTACCAGAGAACAAGCTAGACAAATTGTCAAACAATGTCAATCATGTGTTAAACTTTTACCAGTTCCTCATTTGGGTGTAAATCCAAAGGGACTGATACCAAATAGTATCTGGCAAATGGATGTTACTCATTATAATGAATTTGGCAAGCAAAAATGTATACATGTATGTGTAGACACATACAGTGGTTTCATCTATGCAACATTACAAACTGGAGAAGCAAGCAAGCATGTGATTGCTCATATGCTTGCTACAATCGCTGTATTGGGTGTGCCTAAACAAATAAAGACTGACAATGGCCCCAGTTATACAAGCTCCAGTTTCCACCAATTTTGTGAAAGATTGGGAATACTACATAAAACAGGTATTCCATATAATCCACAGGGCCAAGATATAGTAGAAAGGGCACATCAAACCATTAAATGTCAATTTGAAAAAATTAAAAAGGGGGAATGGTACCCTACCAAGGGATCCCCCAGAAATATCCTTCATCACAAGCTCTTTATTTAAAAATTTTTAACTTTGGATTCTGAAGGAAAATCTGCTGCAGATAGATTCTGGCATTCTGTTACCATTCTGAGACATACTACCCACTTTGCACAGCAGGGACATTTTCCTGTGCACAACAGGGATATCCTCACCACTGTGTAACACCATGACATCCTCCTTTGCACACCAGGGATGATAGCAACACTCTCTACCCCAGAGATGTCCAACAGAGAGATATCCTTCCCACTGTTCACCACAAGGAGGTCCTTCCTAACAACAGGGACTTCCTTCCCACTGTCCACAACATAAATGTTCTTCCCACTGTCCACCACAGTGTGTTTCTTTCTACTGTCCACTACAGAAATGTACTTTTCACTGTCCACCAAAGGGATGTGTACCTTTGCAAAAGAGAAACTTCCTCACCAGTGTCTACTACAGAAACATCCTCAACACTGTCCACCACTGTGACATCCTTTCCACTTTCCACCATGAGGTGGTCCGCTCCACTGTCCACCACAGAAACATCCTTTCCACTGTTCACCACAGGGACGTCTTTCCCAATATCCATGACAGGGAGTTCCTCACCACTGTACACAACATGGATGTCCTTTCCACTGTCCACCACAGAAACATCCTTATCACTGTCTATCACAGGGACATCTTTACCATTGTCCACCACAGAAAGGTTCTTCCTGCTGTCCACCACATGAGCATCCTTACCACTGTCCACCACAGGGTCATCCTCACCACTTTCCACCACAGGGATGTCCTTCCCACTGTTCACCAGAGGGACATCTTCCCAAATGTTAACAAAAGGAACATCCTTTTACTGTCCAAAACAGGGATATCTTTCCCACTGTTCACCACTGAGAGGTCCTCCCTGCTCTCCACCACAGGGACAGTCTTCCCACTGTCTACCATAGAACATCCTTTCCACTGTCCACCACAGGTACATCCTCTCAACTGTCCACCAGAGGGACGTCCTTCCCATTGTACACCACAGAGTGGTCCTTTCTGCTGTCCACCACAGGGACATTCTTCCAACAGTCCACCACAAAAATGTAATTTCCATTTTAAAAAGGGATGTCCTTTAGGCTGTCCACCACAGAGACATCCTACCCATGTCCACCACAGGAGGTCCTCCCCACTGTCCACCATAGGGACATACTCCTCTTTTCCACAGCATGGACATCCTTCCACTGTCAACAAAATGGACATTATTCCCACAGTTTAGCACAGGGATGTCCACCTTACTTTCCAGTACAGGGACGTTCTACACACTGTCCACCAGAGGGAGGTCAATCCAACTGTCCACCACAGGGATTTCCTCCACACTTTCCATCAGAGAGAAATCCTCCCCACTGTCCACAACAGGGATGTCCTCCTGTGTACCACAAGGACATCCATAAAACTGTCCTCCACTGGGTCATCTTCACAAATGTCCAGAACTGTGACATCCTTCCCACTCTTCACCACAGGGACATTCTCTTGTACACAACAGGGACTTCCTGACCAATGTGCACCACAGGGTTATCCTTTCCACCGTCCACCACAGGGACATCCTCCATAATGTTCACTACAGAGCGGACCTCCCCACAGTCCACCACAAGGATGTCTTTTCCACTGTCCATCAAAGAAACATCCACCTCACTTTGCACCACAGCACCATCCTCCTGTGCAAAAGAGGGACATCCACACAACTGTTCACAACAGGAATATTATTTCCAATGTCCACAACAGAGATGTCCTTTCCATTCTAGACCGTAAAGATGTCCTCCCTGCTGTCCACCACAGGGACATTCTCCCACTTTCCACCAAAGAAAAGTCCTCCCCACTGTCCACCAAAGGGATAGCCTCCCCATATTCTGCAACAGAGATGTCCACCTCACTGTCCACAACAGAAATTTCCTCCACACTGTCCACCAAAGAGAGGTCATCCCAACTGTCCACCACAGGGACGTTCTTTCCAAACCACCAAACAGATGTCCTTCCCACTGTCCACCACAGGGACATCCTCATGAGTACTACAAGGACATCTTTACCACTGTCCACAACATGGTTGTCCTCATCAATGTCTACTACTGGGATGTCCTCACCACTGCGCACAACATGAATATCCTCCACACTGTAAACCACAGGGACATCCTACACATTGTCCACCACAGGGAGGTCCTCCCCACTGTCCACAACAGGAAAATCTTTCTGCCTGTCCACCACAGTGATGTCCTTCACACTGTAGACCTCAGGGACATTGTCCTGTGCACAACAGGGATATTCTTACCACTGTACACCCCAGAGATGTTCACTGCACTCCACACTACAAGGACATACTTCTCACTGTCCACCAAAGAGATATTCTCTTGTGCAACACAGGAACGTGGTTCTTACTGTCTACAAGGCCGTCATCTGCACTGTCCACCACAGTGAAATCCTCTCAACTCTCCACCACACTGACATCCTCCCAACTGTCCTCAACAGGGATGTCCTCCCAACTATCAAACACAGAGACGTCCTTCCCACTGTAAACAACAGGGACATTCTCCCCACTGGGCACAACAGGGATGCCCTAACCACTGTCCACCACAGAGATGTCCTCCGCACTCTCCACTATATGGACATCTTTCTGACTATGCACCACAAGGATATTCTCCAGTGCACCATAGTAACATCCTCCCCACTGTCCACCACAGTGAAATCCTGACCACTCTCCACCACAGTGAAATTCTTCCCACTGTCCACCACAGGGATGTTCCCCACTGTCTAAAATGGATGTCCTTCCCACAATTCAAAACAGAAAGGTCTTCCCTGCTGTCTACCACAGACACGTCCTTCCCTCTGTCCACCTCAGTGATATCCTCCCCACAGAGCATGTCCTTCTTACTTTCAACCACAGGAATGTCCTCCCCACTGTCAACAAGAGGGTCATCCTTCCCACTGTCCAGCAAAAGGTCTTTCAATGTCCACAACAGGGATGACCTTCCCAAAGTCCACACCATATATGTCCTTCAATGTCTAACAGAGGACTTACTTCCCACTGTCCACCACAGGGAAGTCCTCTCTACTATCCAATACAGGGATGTCATTTCCACTGTCCACCACAGGGATGTCCACCACACTGTCCACAACAGGCATGTCCTTCCCAATGTCCACCAGAGAAAGGTACACCATGCTGTCCACAAAAGAGACATACTACCTAATGTCCACCTCAATGATGTCCTTTCCTCTGTCCAACATAGGGACATCTTTCCTACTGTCAACCACATGGTGGTCATTTCCATTGCCCACCAGAGGGACATGCTTGCCACTGTAGAACACAAGAATGTCCTTCCGAATGTCCACAACATGTACATCCTTCCCACAATCCACAACATAAATGTCCTTCTCACTCTCCACCACAGGAACCTTCTTCCCACTGTTCACCACAGAGGTCCTCTCTACTATCCACCACAGGGACATCCTTCTCACTGTCCACCACAGGGAGTTCCTCCCCAATATTCACCAGAGTGATATCCTTCCCACTCTTCACCCCATGAGGTTTTTCCCAATATGAACAACAGGGATGCCCTTCCCACAGTCCACAACATGTATGTCCTTCCAATGTCCACCACACTGACTTCCTTCTCACTGTCCACCACAGAGAAGTCCTCTCTACTGTCCACCACAGGTATGTCCTTTCCACTGTCCACAACAGGGATGTCCTCCATCATGTCCACAACAGGCATGTCCTTTCCATGGTCCACTACAGGGACCTCCTTCCTACTGTCCATCACAGGGAAGTCCTCTCTACTATCCACCACAGTGATGTCCTTTCCACTCTCCACCAAAGTGACGTCCTTCGTACTGTCCACAAAAGGCATATCCTTCCCACTGTCCACCACAGAAAGGTTCACCTTGCTGTCCACAACAGGAACATACTTCCCAGTGTCCACTAAATGATGTACTTTCTACTGTCCACCACAGAGACGTCCTTCCCACTGTCCACCACATGGTGTTTCTCCCCACTCTCCATGAGAAGGACATGCTTCCCACTGTCCACCACATGGAGGTAGTTCCCAACTTCCACAACATCGACATCCTTCCCACAATCCACAACATAAATGTCCTCTTCACTGTCCACCACAGGAATGTCCTTTCCCCTGTCCACAACAGGGATATCCTCCCCACTGTCCAGCAAAGGGATATCCTTCCCACTGTTCATCACACAGAGGTCCTTCCCAATGTCTACAACAGGGACTTACTTCCCACTGTCCATAAAATAAATATTCTTTCCACTGTCCACCACAGTGTGTTTCTCTCTACTGTCCACCATAGAGATGTACTTTCCTCTGTCCACCAAAGGGACGTTTTTCTTTGCACCAGAGAAACTTCCTCATTACTGTCCACCACAAAAACCTCCTCACCACTGTCCACCACTGTGATGTCCTTTCCACTTTCCACCATGAGGAGGTCCTCTCCACTGTCCACCACAGAAACATCTTTTTCACTGTTTACCACAAGGACATCCTTCCAATATACACGACAGAGAGGACCTCACCACAGTCCACAACAGGGATGTCCTTTTCACTGTCCACCACAGAAACATCCTCATCACTGTCTATCACAGGGACATCTTTACCACTGTCCACCACAGAGAGGTACTCTCTCCTGTCCACCACAGGGACGACCTTCACACTGTCCTCCACAGTAAAGTTCTCTCAGTTGTCCAAAACAGAAACATTCTCTGCACTGTCCACCACAAGTTTGTCCTACTTACTGTCCACCACAGGGAGAACGTCCCCACTGTCTACAACAGGGATGTTCTTCCCGTTGTCTACCACATGGACATCCTTTCGCTGTCCACAAAAGGACTTCCTTCCCACTGTTTACCACAGGGATTTCTTCTTAACTGTCCACCACACAAATATGTTCCTAGCTGTCCAGTACAGAAACATCCATCCCACTGTACACAACTGGGACATACTCCCCACTGTCCTCCACAAGGATGTCCAGCCCACTGTCCACAACAGAAAGGTCTTACCCACTGTCCACGACAGGGACATCCTCCCAACTGTCCACCTCAAGGAGTTCCTCCCACACAGTCCACTACAGGGACATCCTCACTGTCCACCAAATGAAAATTCACCACAGTCCACCACAAGGAGGTCTTTCCCCATGTCCACAACAGGGACATCCTTCCCACTGTCCACCAAAGTGAAGTCCACTCTACTGTCCACCACAGGAATGTCCTTTCCACTCTACAACACAGGTATGTCCTCCGCACTGTCCACCACAGGCATGTCATTTTCACTCCCCATCACAGTAATGTCCACTGCACTGTCCACAACAGGGAAGTCCTTCCCACTGTCCACCACAGAAAGGTACACTCTGCTGTCCACAACAGGAACATAGTTCCTAATGTCCACCTCAATGATGTTCTTCCCTCTGTCTTCAACAGGGACGTCCTTTCTACTGTCCACCACATGGTGGTCCCCCCCCCACTGTCCACCAGTGGGACATGCTTGCTCCTGTAGAACACACGGAGGTACTTCCCAATGTTCACAACATGTAAGTCCTCTCAAAAATCCAAAGCATAAATGTCCTTGCCACTGTACACCACAAGGACGTTCTTTCCACTGTTCTGCACAAAGAGGTCCTCTCTATTATCCACCACAGGGATGTCCTTACCACTGTCCAACTAAGTGATGACCTCTTCTCTCTCCAGGACAGGCACATACTTTCCAATGGTTACCACAGGGAGTTCCTCCTCAATGTCCACCAGAGAGACATCCTTCCCACTGTTCACTACAAGGAGGTCTTTCCCAATGTCCACAACAGGGACTCCTTCCAACAGTCCAAAACATATATGTCCTTCCAATGTCCACCACAGCAACCTCCTTCTCACTGTCTACCACAGGGAAGTTCTCTCTACTGTCCACCACAGGAATGTCTTTCCACTGTTCACCAAAGGGACATCCTCTTCACTGTCCACATCAGGGATGTCCTTTCCACTGTCCACCACAGAAACATCCTCATCATTGTCTATCACAGGGACATCTTTACCACTGTCCACCACAGAGAGGTCCTCCCTGCTGTCCACCACAGGGAAGTCCTTCACACTTTCGACCACAGTAAAGTCCTCTCAGTTGTCCAAAACAGAAACGTCCTCCCCACTGTCCACCACAGGGACATCCTACTTACTGTCCACCACAGGGAGAACTGCCCCATTGTCTACAACAGGGACGTCCTTCACATTGTCCACCACATGGACATCCTTTCGCTGTCCACAAAACGGACTTCCTTCCCACTGTTTACCACAAGGATGTCTTCCTAACTGTCCACCACAGAAATATGTTCCCAACTATCCCCTACAGAAACATCCATCTCAATGTACATAACAGGGACGTACTCCCCACTGTTCTCCACAATGACGTCCATCCCACTGTCCACAACAGAAAGTTCCTACCCACTGTCCACCACAGGGAAATCCCCCCAATTGTCCACCACAAGGAGTTTCTCCGCCACAGTCCACAACAGGGTGTCCTTAACTCTGTCAACCAAAGGGACATACTTCACGCTGTCTACAACACAGACATCTTCCCCACTGTCCAGCACATGGACGTCCTTCCCACTGTCCACCACAGGGACGTCCTACCTCATAGTCCACCAGAGTGTGATCTTCCCCACTCTCCACCACAAGGACATCCTCCTGTGCACAAGAGGGATGTCCTCACCACTGTGCACCACAGGACATACTTTGCATTTTCCACCACAGGGACATCCTTCCCACTGTCCACCAAAGTGAGGTCTTCCCTGCTGTCCACCACAGGGGCATCATAACCACTGTCCACCATAGTGTCATCCTCACCACTGTCCACCACAGAGATATCCTTCCCACTGTTCACCAGAGGGACATCTTCCCCAATGTGAACAAAAGGGACATCCTATTACTGTCCACAACAGGGATCTCCTTCCCACTGTCCACCACAGAGAGGTCCTCCCTGCTCTGCACCACAGGGACAGTCTTGCCACTGTCCACCATAGTATGTCCTTTCCACTGTCCACCACAGAAACATCCTCATCACTGTCTATCACAGGGACATCTTTACCACTGTCCACCACAGAGAGGTCCTCCCTGCTGTCCACCACAGGGACGTCCTTCACACTGTCCACCACAGTAACGTCCTTTCAGTTGTCCAAAACAGAAACATCCTCCCTACTGTCCACCACAGTGACATCCTATTTACTGTCCACCACAGGGAGAACCTCCCTACTCTCTATGACAGGGACATCCTTCCCATTGTCCACCACATGGACATCCTTTCGCTGTCCACAAAAAGGACTTCCATCCCACTGTTTACCACAGGGACCTCTTCATAACTGTCCACCACACAAATATGTTCCCAACTGTCCACTACAGAAACATCCATCCCACAGTACACTACAGGAATGTACTCCCCACTGTCCTTCACAAGGACATCCATCCCACTGTCCACAGCAGTAAGATCTTACTCACAGTCCACTACAGGGACATCCTCCCAACTGTCCACCACACAGAGTTTCTTCCCACTGTCCACCACAGGGATGTCCTTCCCACTGTTTACCAGAGGGACATTCCCCAATGTGCACAAAAGGGACATTCTTTTACTGTACATAATTGTGATGTCCTTCACACTGTCTACCACAGAGAGGTCCTCACTGCACAGGACATCTTCCTGTGTCTAACCGTGACATCCTGACCACAGGTAAATCCTTTCCACTGTTCATCACAGGGACATCCTTCCCAATGTTCACTACATAGTAGACCTCCCTACAGTCCACCACATGGACATCTTTCCCACTGTCCACCAAAGGGACATCCTCCTCACTTTGCACCACAGGGACATTCTCCAATGCACAACAGGGACATCCTCACAACTGTGCACAACAGGAATATTCTTTCCACTGTCCACAGCAGTGATGTCCTTCCTACTGTTGACCACAGAGATATCCTCCCTGCTGTCCACCACAGGGACATTCTTCATGCTTCCCACCACAGAAACGTCCTCCCCACTGTCCACCAAAGGGATGTCCTCCCGACATTCCACCACAGAGACGTCCATCCCACTATGCACAATAGAAATGTCCACCCCACTGTCCACCACAAGGAGGTCCTCCCAACTGTCCACCACAGGGACATCCTTTCCACGGTCCATCAAACTGATGTCCTTCCCACTTTCCACCAAAGGTACATCCTCCTGTGTACTACAAGCATATCCTTACCACTGTCCACAACATGGTTGTCCTCAACAATATGCACTACAGAAAAGTCCTCACCCCCATCCACCACACAAATATCCTTGCACTATATACACCATGGATTGTCCCACACAGTGATGTCCTCCCCAATGTCCTCCAAAGGGATGTCCTTCCCACTGTTGACCACGAGGAAGTCATTTCATTGGTCCACCACAGGGAAGTCCTTTTCACTGTCCACCACAGGGATGTCCTTCCCACTGTAATCCAGAGAGACATCCACCTGTGCACAACAGGGATGTCCTAACCACTGCCCATCACAAAGATGTCCTCCGCACTCTCCACCATAAGGACATCCTGATGATTATGCACCACAGGGACATTCTCCAGTGCACCACAGTAACATCTTCCCCACTGTACATCACAGTGAATTCCTCCCCACTGTCCACTACCGGGACATCCTCCCTAATGGCTACAACAGAGATGTCCTTCCCACAATACAAAACAGAAAGGTCCTCCCTGCTGTCCACCACAGGGAAGTCTTTCCCACTGTCCACCTCAGTGATATTCTCCCCACAGACCATGACAGAGATGTCCTTCCCACTGTCCACTACAAGAAGGTCTTTCCCAATGTCCACCAGAGGTATGTCCTCCACACTGTCCACAACAGGGATGGTCTTTCCACTGTCCACCACAGGGATGTCCTCCCCAGTGTCTATCACAGGAACAGACTACCCAATGTCCACCTCAGTGATGTCCTACCCACTGTGTACCACAGGGAGTTCCTCCCAATCTCCACCACATGTAGGTCCTCTCCACTGTCCATCACAGTGATGTCATTTCAACTGTCCACCACAGAAATATACTCCACACAGTAAACAACAGGGATGTCCTTCCCACTGTCCACCACAGAAAGGTCCTTCCCACTGTCCACCACAGTGATGTCTTTCCCACTGTCAACCAAAGTGACGTCCTCCACTCTGTCCACAAGAGGGACATTCTTCCCACAATTCACAACAAGGAAGTCTTTCCCAATGTTCACAACAGAGATATTCTTCCAATAATCCACAATAAATATACTTCCCACTGTCCACCACAGGGCCCTCCTTCCCACTGTCCACCACAGGAAGGTCCTCTCTACTGTCCATCAAAATGATATCCTTTCCAATGTCCACAACAGGGATGTTCTTTACACTGTCCATCACAGGGATGTCTTCCCCAGTGTCCACCACAGTAAAATACTACCCACTGTCCACCACAGGGATGACCTACGCTCTGTCTACAACAGAGAGGTCCTCCCCAATCTCTACCACAGGTAGGTCCTCACCACTGTCCACCTAAGTGATTTCCTCCTCTCTGTCCACAAGAGAGATATTCTTCCGACAGTTCACCACAAGGAGGTCTTTCCCAATGTCCACAACATAAATGTTCTTTCCACAGTCCACAACATAAATGTCCTTCCCACTGTCCACAACAGGGACCTCCCTCCCACTGTGCACCACAGGGAGGTTGTCTCTAATGTCCATCAAAGTGATATCCTTTCCACTGTCCACCACAGGGATGTCTTCTCCACTGTCCACAACAGAAATGTTCTCACACTGTCCACAACAGGGAGGTCCTCCCAACTGTCCACCACAGGGATGTCCTTTCCAGGGTCCACCAAACAGATGTCCTTCCCACTGTCTACCAAAGGGACATCTTCCTGTGTACTACAAGGACATCCTTACCACTGTCCACCAAATGGTTGTCCTCAACAATATGCATTACAGGGAAGTCCTCACCACTGTCCACCACAAGAATACCTTCTCCACTATAAACCACAGGGCATCCTACCCACTGTCCACCACAGGGAGGTCCTCCCCTCTGTCCACCACAGGGACATCATTCTGCCTGTCTACCACAGTGACGTCCTCCCAAATGTCCTACAAAGGGATGTCCTTCACACTGTTGACCACAAGGACATCATTTCAATGGTCCACCACAGGGAAGTCCTTTTCGCTGTCCACCACAGGGATGTACTTCCCACTGTACACCACAGGGACATCCTCCTGTGCAAAACAGGTTTCTCCTAACAACTGTCCACCACACAGATGTCTTCTGCACACTCTACCATATGGACATCCTTATGATTATGCACCACATGGATATTCTCCAGTGCACCAGAGTAACATCCTCCCCAATGTACATCACAGTGAATTCTTCCCCACTGTCCACTGTTGGGCCTTGGAGGTAACTCCATTTAACCTGTTATTTTCAGTCACGTAGGACAGGTAGAGGGCGTGATTAACAAGTCTCTACCTCCAGAGATTTAAATATTAATGAATTATCAAAAGGCCAGGGGCGTAGCTAATTAAGTTATTCCCTCCCCTTTCTCCCTTCCCTATAAGACTGGTCTCCCCTGGCCTTTGGGGGGGGAAAGCGCACAACACCTGCATCCATTCACCATGCCATGAACAATAAAAGCTTTGGAAAACCGGACTCCACATGTCCATGGTCTCTCCGCCTGATTCCCAGCTTTTGGAACCCTGGAACCTTGCCGATGCAGCCGCCGGCCAGCCCACCGACAGCTGTGTGAATGTGAGATCCTCCGCTGGCAGCGCGGGAAGCTCCGGTGCCGGACCGCCGTGAGACTCTGTCGCCGGATTCCCTTCCCCCCGCCCGCGAGATTTCTGCCTCACAGTCCACCACTGATATGTTCTCCCCACTGTCTACAACAGGGATGTCCTTCCCACAATTCAAAACAGAAAGGTCCTCCCTGCTGTCCACCACAGGGAAGTCCTTCCCACTGTCCACCTCAGTGATATCCTCCACTCAGACCATGACTGGGATGTCCTTCCCACTGTCCACTACAGGGAAGTCCTCTCCACTCTCCCCCTGAGGGTCATCCTTCCCACAGTCCACTACAAGAAGGTCTTTCCCAATGTCCAAAACAGAGACGTCCTCCCCACAGTCCACAATATATATGTCCTTCCAATGTTCAGCACACGGAACTCATTCACACTGTCCACCACAGGAAATTCCTCTCTACTGTCCACCACATGAATGTCCTTTCCACTGTCCACACAGGTATGTCCTCCGCCCTGTCCAAAACAGGCATGTCCTTTTCACACACCACCACAGGGACCTCCTTCCCGCTGTCCACAACAGGGAAGTCCTTTCTACTGTACATCACAGGGATGTCCTTTCCACTGTCCACAACAGGGATGTCCTTCCCACAATTCAAAACATAGTGGTCCTCCCTGCTGTCCACCACAGGGATGTCCTTCCTTTGGTTCACCACAGGAAGGTCCTCCCCTCAGACCATAAGAGTGAAGTCCTTCCCACTTTCCACCACATGGACGTCCTCCCCACTGTCCAAAAGAGGGTCATCCTTCCCACTGTCCACCAAAAGGTCTTTCGCAATGTCAACAACAGGGACATCCTCCCCACAGTACACACAATATATGTCCTTCCCACTGTCCAACACAGGGGCCTCCTTCCCACTGTCCACCACAGGGAGGTCCTCTCTACTGTCCATCAATGTGATGTTTTTTCCATTGTCCCCCATGGGGACATCCTCCCCAGTGTCCAGAACAGGGATGTTTTTCCACTATCCACCACAGGGACGTCCTCCTCAGTTTCCACCACAGGGATGTCCTAAGCACTGTCTACCACAGACAGTGCCTCCCCAATCTCCACCACAGGTAGGGCCTCTCCACTGTCATCCTAAGTGACGTCCTCCCCTCTTTCTACAAGAGGGACATTCTTCCCACAGTTCACCATAAGGAGGTCTTTCCCAATATCCACAACAGAGATGTTCTTCCCACAGTCCACAACATAAATGTCCTTCCCACTGTCTACCACAGGGACCTCCTTCACACTATCCACCACAGGGAGGTCCTCTCTACAGTCCCTCAAAGTGATGTGTTTCCACTGTCCAACACAGGGACATCCTCTTGTGTACCACAAGAACATCCTTACCACTGTCCACAACATGGTTGTCCTCCCCAATGTCCACTACAGGGACGTCCTCACCACTGTCCACAACATTAATGTACTCCACACTGTAAACCACAGGGATATTCTACACATTGTCCAACACAGTGAGGTCCTCCCCACTGTCCACAACAGGAACATCCTTCTGCCTGTCCACCACAGTGATGCCCTCCCCACTGTACACCTCAGGGACATCCTCCCGTGCACAACAGGGATGTTCTTACCACTGTACACCCCAGAGATGTCCTCTGCAGTCCCCACTACAAGGACATCCTTCTCATTGTCCACCAAAGAGACATTTTCTTGTGCACCACAGGAACGTTGTTCTTACTGTCTACAAGGCCATCATCTGTACTATCCACTACAGTGAAATCTTCTCAACTTTCCACCACAGTGACATACTCCCAACTGTCTACAACAGAAATGTCCTCCCAATTATCAAACACAGTGAAGTCCTTCCCAGTATAAACAACAGGGACATCCTCCCCACTGGGCACAACAGGGATATCCTAACCACTGTCCACCACAGAGGTGTCCTCCACTCTCTCTACCATATGGACATCCTTCAGCTATGCACCACAACTAGGTTCTCAAGTGCACCACAGTAACATCCTCCCCAATGTCCACCACAGTGAAATCATCCCCACTGTTCACCACGGAGACGTCTTTCCCTCTGTCCACCTCAGTGATATCCTCCCCACAGATCATAACAGGGATGTCCTCCCCACTGTCCACAGGAGGGTCACCCTTCCCACTGTCCAATTAAATGTCTTTCCCAATGTCTACAACAGGGACGTCCTTCCCATATTCCACACCATATATTTCTTTCCAATGTCCACCATGGGGACCTCCTTCCCACTGTCCAGTACAGGGAAGTCCTTTCCACTGTTCACCCGAGGGTCATCCCTCCTACTGCCCACTACAAGATAGTCTTTCCCAATGTTCAAAACAGGGATGTCCTCCCCACAGTCCACAACATATATGTCCTTCCAATGTCCAGCATAGGAGCCTCCTTCCCACTGTCTATAACAGGGAAATCCTCTCTACTGTCCAGCACAGAGATATTTTTTCACAGTCCACAACAGGGATGTCCTTCCCACAATTCAAAACAGAATGTTTCTCCCTTCTGTCCACCACAGGGATGTCCTTCCTTCTGTCCACCAGAGAATGGTCCTCCATTCAGACCATAAGAGTGATGTCCTTCCCACTTTCCACCACAGGGACATCCTCCCCACTGTCCACAATAGGGTCATCCTTCCCACTGACCAACAAAAGGTCTTTAGCAATGTCCACAACAGGGACATCCTTCCCACAGTCCACACAATATATGTCCTTCCACTGTCCACCACAGGGACGTCCTCCCCACTGTCCACAACAGGGATGTTCTTTCCACTGTCCAACACAGGGACGTCCTCCCTAGTGTCCACCACAGTAACGTACTACACAATGTCCACCACAGGGACGTCCTACCCATTGTGTACCACAGGGAGATCTTCCCCAATTTCCACCCCATGTAGGTCCTCTTCACTGTCAACTACAGGGACATCATTTCAACTGTCCACCACAGAAATATTCTCCCCACTGTTTACAACAAGGATGTCCTTCCCACTGTCCACCACAGAAAGGTTCCCCCCACTGTACACCACAGGGATGTCCTTCCCACTGTCCACCTAAGTGACATCCTCCCCTCTCTCCACAAGAGGGACATTCTTCCCACAGTTCAACACAAGGAGGTCTTTCCCAATGTCCACAACAGAGATGTTCTTTCAACAATCCACAATAAATGTCCTTCCAACCCACTTTCCACCACAGGGACCTCCCTCCCACTGTCTACCACAGGGAGGTCCTCTCTACTGTCCATGAAATTGATGTCCTTTCCACTGTCCACCACAGGGACGTCCTCTTCACTGTCCAGAACAGGGATGTTCTTTACACTCTCCAACACAGGGACATCCTCCCCAGTGTCCACCACAGGAACTTACTACCCACTGTCCACAACAGGGATGTACTATGCACTTTTTACCACAAGGAGGTCCACCCCAATCTCCACCACAGGTAGGTCCCCTCCACAGTACACCTAAGTGACATGTTCCCCTCTGTCCACAAGAGGGATATTCTTCCCAAAGTTCACCAAAAGAAGGTCTTTAACAATGTCCAAAACAGAGATGTTCTTCCCACAGTCCACAACATAAATGTCCTTCCCAATATCCAACACAGGGACATCCTTCCCACTGTTCACCACAGGGAGGTCCTCTCTACTGTCCATCAAAGTGATGTCATTTCCACTGTCCACCACAGGGACATCCTCCCCACTGTCCGCCACAGGGAAGTCTTCCCAACTGTCCACCACTGGCATGTCCTTTCCACTGTTCACCAAAGTGATGTCCTTTCCACTGTCCACCACAGGGACATCCTCCTGTGTACCAAAAGGACATTCTTACCACTGTCCACAACATGGTTGTCCTCACCAATGTCCACTACAGGGACGTCCTCACCACTGTCCACAACATAAATATCCTCCACACTGTAAACCACAGGGATATCTAACACATTGTACACAACAGGGAGGACTTTCGCACTGTCCACAACAGGAACATCCTTCTGCCTGTCCACCACAGTGATGTCCTCTCCAATGTACACCTCAGGGACATCCTCCTGTGCACAACAGGGATGTTAATACCCCTGTACCAGCCAGAGATGTCCTCTGCACTCCCCACTACAAGGACATGCTTCTCACTGTCCACCAAAGACACATTCTTTTGTGCACCACAGGAACATTGTTCTTACTGTCTACAAGGCCATCATCTGTACTGTCCACCACAGTGAAATCCTCTCAACTCTCCACCACAGTGACATACTCCCAACTGTCCACAACAGGAATGTCCTCCAAACTATCAAACACAGTGAAGTCCTTCCCAGTGTAAACAACAGGGACATCATCCCCACTGGGCACAACAGGGATGTCCTAACCACTGTACACCACAGAGATGTCCTCCACACTCTCCACCATATGGACATCCTTCTGCCTATGCACCACAAGGACATTCTCAAGTGCACCACAGTAACATTCTCCCCACAGTCCACCACAGTGAAATCCTCCCCACTGTCCACCACAGAGACGTCTTTCCCTCTGTCCACCTCAGTGATATCCTCCCCACAGATCGTAACAGGGATGTCCTTCCCACTTTCCACCACAGGGACATCATCCCACTGTCCATAAGAGGGTCATCCTTCCCACTGTCCACCAAAATGTCTTTCCCAATGCCAACAACAGGAATGTCCTTCCCACATTCCTCACCATATGTTTCATTCCAATGTCCACTACAGGGACCTCTGTCCCACTGTCCACCACAGGGAAGTCCTCCCTACTGTTCACCACAAGCATGTCCTTTCCACAATCTACCAAAAGGACGTCCTCCACACTGTTCACAACACATATGTCCTTTCCACCATCCACCACAGAAAGGTGCACCCTGCTGTCCACAACAGGAATGTACTTCCCAATGTCTACTAAATGATGTCCTCACCTATGTCCACCACAGAGACCTTCTTCCCACTGTCCACCACATGGTGTTTCTCCCCACTGTTCATGAGAGGGACATACTTCCCACTGTCCACCACACGGAGGTCCTTCCACATGTCCACAACATGGAAGTCCTTCGCACAGTCCACAACATAAATGTCCTCCCCACTGTCCAACACATGGACCTTCTTCCCCCTGTTCATTACAAAATGGTCCTCTCTACTGTCAACCAAAGGGAAGTCCTTACCACTGTCCAACCAGTGACATCCTCCCCACTGTCCACAACAGGGATGTCCTTCCCACTGTCCACCACAGAAAGGTTCTCCTCACTGTCCACCACAGGGATGTCCTCCCCAATGTCCACCTAAGTGACATCCTCCCCTCTGTCTACAAGAGGGACATTCTTCCCACAGTTCACCACAAGGAGGTCTTTCCCAATGTCCACAACAGTGATGTTTTTTCCACAATCCACAATAAAAGTCTTTCCCACTGTCCACCATAGGGACCTACTTCCCACAGTCCACCACAGGGAGGTCCTCTCTACTGTCCATCAAAGTGATGTCCTTTCCACTGTCCACCACAGGGATGTCCTTCCCACTGTCCACAACAGTGATTTTCTATCCAGTGTCCACCACAGGGAAGTCCTCCCCAGTTTCCACCACAGGAATGTACTACCCACTGTCCACCAATGGACATCCTAACCTCTGACTACCACAGGGAGGTCCTCCCCAATTTACACCACAGGTAGGTCCTCTCCACTGTCCACCTAAGTGACGTCCTCCCTTCTTTCCACAAGAGGGACATTCTTCCCACAGTTCACCACAAGGAGGTCTTTCCCAATGTTCACAAGAGAGATGTTTTTTTAAGAGTCCACAACATATGTGTCCTTCCAACTGCACACCACAAGGACCTCCTTCCCAGTGTCCACCACAAGGGGTTTCTCTCTACTGTCCAACAAAGTGATGTCCTTTCCACTGTCCACCATAGTGACGTCTATTCCATGGTCCACCAAACTGATGTCCTTCCCACTGTCCACCACAGGGACATCCTCCTGTGTACTACAAGGACATACTTACCACTATCCTCAAAATAGTTGTCCTCAACAATATGCACTACAAGGAAATCCTCACATGCCGTCCACCACAGTAATATTGTCCACACTGTAAACCACAGGGACATCCTACCCACTGTCCACCACAGGGAGGTTCCTCCCCTCTGTCCACCACAGGGACATCTTTCTGCCTGTCCACCACAGTGATGTCCTCCCCACTGTCCTCCAAAGGGACGTCCTTCCCACTGTCGACCACAAGGACTTCATTTCAATGGTTTACCACAGGGACCTCCTTCCCACTGTCCATCACAAGGAGATCCTCCCCACTGTCCACAACAGAAATGTCCTCCCAACTGTTCAAAACAGGGATGTCCTTTCCAAGGTCCACCAAACAGATGTCCTTTCCACTGTACATCACAGGGACATCCTCCTGTGTACTACAAGGACATGCTTACTACTGTCCTCAAAATGGTTGTCCTCAACAATAAGCACTACACAGAAGTCCTCACTGCAGTCAACCACAGGGATATCCTCCGCACTGTAAACCACAGGGACATCCTACCGACTGTCCACCACAGGGAGGTCCTCCCCTCTGTCCGCCACAGGGACATCCTTCTGCCTGTCCACCACAATGCTGTCCTCCCCACTGTCCTCCAAAGGGACGTTCTTCAAACTGTCGACCACAAGGACTTCATTTCAATGGTCCACCACAGGGAAGTCCTCTTCACTCTACACCACAGAAATGGCCTTCCCACTCTACACCACAGGGACATCCTCCTGTGCACAACAGGGATGTTCTTACCACTGTCCACCCCAGAGATGTCTTATGCACTTTCACTACAAGGACATCTTTCTCACTGTCCACCAAAGACACATTCTCTTGTGCACCACAAGAATGTAGTCCTTACTCTCCACAAGGCTGTTATCCACACTGTCCACCACAGTGAAATCCTCTCAACTCTCCAACACAGGGACATCCTCCCAACTGTCCACAGCACAGATGTCCTCCCAACTATCAAACACAGTCAAGTCCTTCCCACTATAAACAAGAGGGACATCCTCCCCACTGAGCACAACAGGGATGTCCTAACCACTGTCCACCACAGAGTTGTCCTCTGGACTCTCCACCATATAAACATCCTTCTGACTATGCAACACAATGACTTTTTCCAGTGCACCAGAGTAACATCCTCCCCGCTGTCCACCACAAGATGTCCTCCCCAATGTCCTCCACAAGACATCCTCCCCTCTGTCCACCACAGGGACATACTCTCCACTGTCCACAAAAGAGAAGTCCTATCCACTGTCCACAACCAGAACATCCTTTCCACTGTCCACCAGAAAGACGTCCTTCCATCTGTCTACCACAGGGACATCCTCCCCAATGTCAACCAAAGGGACGTCCACCCCACTGTCCTGCACTGGGATGTTTTCCATATGGTCAGATACAGGGGCGTTCTCACCAATGTCCACCACAGGGACATCCTTCCCACAGTCCACCACAGAGATATCCTTCCAACTGTCAACTACATGGACATCCACCCCACTGGCCACCACAGGGAAATCCTCCCCACCATCCACCACAGGGAATTCCTACCCCACAGTTCACCAGAGTGTGGTCCTTCCTACTGTCCACCACCAGGACATCCTCCTGTGCACAACAGTGATGTTCTCACCACTGTGCACCACAGGGACTTACTTTGCATTGTCCACCACAGGAACGTCCTTCCTACTGCCCACCAAAGGAACATACTCTGCACTGTCCACCAAAGAGAAGTCATTTCCACTGTCCACAACACTGACGTCCTTCCCACTGGCCACTACAGAGAGGTCCTCCCCACCATCCACCACTGAGATGTCCTCCCCATAGTCCGCCACATGGATGTCCTCCATAGTGTAATCCACAGGGATGTCCTCCTCAGTGTGCACTACAGTGAATTGCTCACCACTCTATATCACAGGAATGCCCTTCCCACTGACCACTTTAGTGCCTACCTCCTCTCTTTCCATCACAGGGACATCCTACCCACTGTCCACCACAGAAAGGTTCTCCCAGCTGTCCACCACAGGGACATCCTTACCAATATTTACTGCAGGGTCATCCTCACCAATGTCCACCACAAGGCAATCCTTCCCACTGTTCACCACAGGAACATCCTTTCCACTGTGCACCACAGGAACATTCTTCTGTGCATAACAGAAATGTTCTTACCACTGTGCATCGCAGAGATGTCCTCTGCACTCTCCACTCCAGTGTAATCCTTCCCACTCTTCACCAAAGAGACGTTTTCTTGTGCACCACAGGAACATCCTCCCCACTGTCCACAAGGCCATCATCCTGAATGTCCACCACAGTGAAATTCTCTCACCAATGTCCACTGCAGATATGTCCTTCCCACAGTCCACCACAGGGATTTCCTCCCAACTGTCAAACACAGGGACATCCTCCCCACTGGAAACCACAGGGACATCCTCCTGTGCACAACAGGAATTTCCTCATGAATGGGCACCACAGGGACATCTTTCAGTGAACACCATAGATGTCCTCATCACTGTCCAACCCAGAGATGTCCTCTGCACTCTCGAAAACAGGCACATCCTTCCCACGGTCCACCAAAATAATGTTTTCCTGTGCACCACAGAAATGTCCTCACCACTATCCACCACAGGGACGTCCTCATCACTGTCCACCACAGGGATGTCCTTACCACTGTCCACCAAAGGGACATTCTCCACACTGTTCACCACAGGGATGTCCTCCCCACTTTCCACAAAAAGACATTTTTCCCACTGTCCACCACAGGGATGTCATCACAACTGTCCACCACAGGGATGTCATCACAACTGTCCACCAGAGGGATATCCTTCCCACTATTCACCACAAGGAGGTCCTTCCCAATGTCCACAAAAGGGTCATCCTTTTTTTTGGTTTTTGGAGACAGTGTTTCTCTGTATAGCCCTGGGTATCCTGGAACTCACTCTGTAGACCAGGCTGGCCTCGAACTCAGAAATCCACCTGCCTCTGCTTCCCAAGTGCTGGGATTAAAGCCATGCACCACCACCGCCCTGCTAGGGACATCCTTTTTACTGTCCACAACATAAACGGCCTTCTCATGCTCCACAACAGGGACATCCTTCCCACTGCCTACCACTGGGAGGTCCTATATACTGTCCACCACATTGATGTACTTTCCACTCTCCACCACAGGGAGGTCCTCCCAACTGTCCACCACAGGGGCATCCTTTCCACAGTCCACCAAACAGATGTCCTTCCCAATGTCCACCACAGGGACATCCTCCTGTGTACTACAAGGACATCCTTACCACTGTCCACAACATGGTTGTCCTCAACAATATGCACTACAGGGAAGTCCTTACCGCTGTCCAAAACAGGAATATCCTCCGCACTGCAAACCACAGGGACATCCTACCCACTGTCCACCACAGGGAGGTTCTCCCTCTGTCCACCACAAGGACATCCTTCTTCCTGTCAACCACAGTGATGTCCTTCCCACTGTCCTCCAAAGGGATGTCCTTCCCACTGTCGACCACAAGGATGTCCTTTCAATGGTCCACCACAGGGAAGTCCTCTTCACTGTCCACAACAGGGATGTCCTTCTCACGGTACACCACAGGGACATCCTCATGTACACAACAAGGATATTCTTACTACTGTCCACCCCAGAGATGTCTTCTGCACTGCCCACTACAAGGACATTCTTCTCACTGTCCACCAAAGAGACATTCTCTTGTGCACCACAGGAGCTTTGTCCTTACTGTCCAAAATTCTGACATCCACACTGTCCACCACAGTGAAATTCTCTCAACTCTCCAACACAGGGACATTTTCCCAAGTGTCCACAACACAGATGTCCTCCCAACTATCAAACACAGCGAAGTCCTTCCCACTGTATACAACAGGGACATCCTCCACACTGTGCACCACAGGGACATCCTCCTGTGCAAAACAGGGATGTCCTGACCACTGTCCACCACAGAGATGTCCTCTGCACTCTCTACCATATGGACATCCTTTGAACTATGCACCACAGTGACATTCACCAGGGCACCACAGTAACATTCTCCCCACTGTCCATCACAGTGAAATCCTACCCAAAGTCCAACACTGGGATGTCCTCCCCACTGTCTACAACAGGGATGTCCTTCCCAATATTTACACAATAAAGGTCCTCCCCACTTTCCACCAATTGGACATTCTTCCCACTGTCCACCTCAGTGATATCCTCTTCTCAGATCATAACAGGGATGTCCTTCCCACTGTCCACTAGAGGCACATTCTTCCCACTGTCCACCACAAACAGGTCTTTACCAATGTCCACAACAGTGATGTCCTTCCTATTGTACACAGCATATTTGTCCTTCCCAGTGTCCACCACAGGGAGCTCCTTCCCACTGTTCACAACAGAGAAGTCATTTCTACTGTGCACCACAGGGATGTCCTTTCCACTGTCCAACACATTGACATCCTTTTCACTGTCCACAACAAACACGTACATCCCACTGTCCACCACAGAAACATCCTCTCCACTGTCCACAAGAGAGATGTACTCCCAACTGTCAACCACAGGGATTTCCTTTCCACTGTTCTCCAAAGAGATGTCCTTCCCACTGTCAACCACAGGAACATCCTCCTGTGGTCCCCAAGGACATCTTTACCACTGTCCAAAACATGGTTGTCCTCAACAATACCACTACAGGGACATCCTCACCACTGTCCATAACATAAATATCCTCCACACTATAAACCACAGGGACATCCTACACATTGTCCACCAAAGGGAAGTCCTCCCCACTGTCCAGAACAGGAACATCATTCTGTCTGTCCACCACAGTGATGTCCTCTGCACTGTACCATTCAGGGACATCTTACTGTGCACAGGAGAAATGTTGTTACCACTGTACCAGCCAGAGTTGTCCTCTGCACTCCCCATTACAAGGACATCCTTCTCACTGTCCCCCATAGAGACATTCTCTTGTGCACCACAGGAACATTGTTCTTACTGTCTACAAAGCCGTCCACCACAGTGAAATCCTCTCAACTCTCCACCACAGTGACATCCTCCCAACTCTCCACAACATGGATGTCCTCCCAACTATCAAACACAGTGAAGTCCTTCCCACTGTAAACAACTGGGACATCCTCCCTACTAATCACAACAGAAATACCTTAACGACTGTACACCACAGAGATATCCTCCTCACTCTCCACCATATGAACATCCTTCTGACTATGCACCAAAAGGATGTTCCCCAGTCCACCACAGTAACATCCTCCCCACTGTCTACCACAGTGATATCCTCCCCACTGTCCACCACCGGGATGTCCTCCCCACTGTCTACAACAGGGAAGTCCTTCCCACAATTCAAAACAGAAAGGTCATCCCTGCTATCCACCACAGGGTCGTCCTTCCCTCTCTCAACCTCAGTGATATCCTCCCCTTGGACCATAACAGGGATATCCTTCCCACTTTCCACCACTGGGACATCCTCTCCACTGTCCACAAGAGGGTCATTCTTCCCACTATCCACTAAAAGGTCTTTCCCAATGCCCACAACAGGGAAATCCTTCCACAGTCCACACCATATATGTCTTTCCAAAGTCCACCAAAGGGACCTCCTTCCCATTGTCCACCATAGGGAAATCCTCTCTACTGTCCACCACAGGGATGTCCTTTCCACTGTTCACCAAAGGGATGTCCTCTGCACTGTCCACAACAGGCATGTATTTTTCATTCTCTACCACAGGGAACTCCTTTCCACTGTCCACAACAGAGAGGTCCTCTCCACTATCCCCCACAGGGATGTCCTTATCACTATGTAACTAAGTGATGACCTCCCCTCTCTCCACCACAGGGACAGCCTTCAAATTGTCCACCACAGGGAGTTGCTCCCCAATGTCAACCAGGGGGACATCCTTCCCACTGTTCCCCACAAGGATGTCTTTCCCAATGTCCACAACAGGGACGTCCTTCCGACAGTTTACAACATATATATCCTCCAATATCCACCACATGGACCTCCTCACTGTCCACCACAGGCAAGTCCTCTCTACTGTCCACCACATGTATGTCCTTTCCACTGTCCACCACAGGGATGTCCTCTGCCCTGTCCAGAACAGGCATGGCCTTTCCATGGCCCACCACAAGGACTTCCTTCCCACTGTCCACCACAGGGAAGTCCTCTCTAGTGTCCACTACAGGGATGACTTTTCCACTGTTCACCACAGTGATGTCCTCTGCACTGTCCACAACAGGCATGTCCTTTTCACTCTTCACCACAGGGACCTCCTTCCCACTGTCCACCACAGAGATTTCCTCTCCACCATCCACCACAGGGATGACCTTACCACTATCCACCTAAGTGACGACCTTACCTCTCTCCATCACATGGATATCCTTCACACTGTCTACCACAGGGACGTCTCCTACTTACTGTCCACAACAGGGAGAACCTCCCCACCATCTACAGTAACGTCCTTTCAGTTGTCCAAAAAAGAAACGTCCTCCCCACTGTCCACCACAGGGACGTCCTTCCCATTGTCCACCACATGGACATCCTTTCGCTGTCCACAAAAATGACTTCCCTCCTACTGTTTACCACAGGGACATCTTCCTAACTGTCCACCACACAAATATGTTCCCAACTGTCAACTACAGAAACATCAATCCCACTCTACACAACAGGGACATACTCCCCACTGTCCTCCACAAGGAACTTCCATCCCACTGTCCACAACAGAAAGGCCCTTCCCAGTGTCCACCACATGGACATCCTTCCAACTCTCTACCCCAAGTAGTTTCTTTCCCACGGTCCACCACATGGACGTCGTTCCCACTGTCTACCAAAGGGACATCTTTCCCACTGTCCACAACACAGACATCTTCCCCACTGTCCACCACAGGAATGTCCTCCTGTGTACCACAATAACATTTATAAAACTGTCCACCACAGGGTCTTCTTCACCAATGTCCAGCAGAGTGACATTCTTACCACTCCTCACCAGAGGGACATCCTCCTGTGCACAACAGAGACATCCTGACCAATGTGCACCACAGGGACATCCTTTCTACTGTCCACCACTATCCTTCCCACTGTCCATCACATGGACGTCCTCACCACTGAATACCACAGGGACATCCTTCCCACTGTCCCTCAAAGGGACATCCTTCCAATTGTTCACCACAGGGACATTCTCCATATTGTCCACCACAATGACATTTCCCCCCTGTCTACAACAGAGAAGTAAACCCCACTGTCAACCACAGGGATGTTTCCCCACTGTCCACCACATGGTTGTCCTCACCAATGTCCACCACTGGGGTGTTCTTTCCCACTGTTCAAAACATGGACATCCTCACTACTGTACACCACAGTAACATCCTCCTGTCCACAACAGGGTCATCCTCATGACAGTGCAACACAGGGACATCTTCCAGTGCACACCAGAGAAATCTTCACCACTGTCCACCCCAGTGATGTCCTCTGCACTCTCCAAAACAGGGACATCCTTCCCACCAAAGGAACGTTCTCCAGAGCACCACAGAAATGTCGTCCCTGCTGTCCACCACAGTGACGTCCTCCCTCGGTCTACATCAGTGATATCCTTCCCTCAGACCATAACACAGATGGCCTTCCCACTTTCCTCCACAGGGATGTTCTCCCCACTGTCCACAAGAGGGTCATCCTTCCCACTGTCCACCAAAAGGTCTTTCCCAATGTCCACAACAGGCATGTCCTTTTCACTCTCCAAAACAAGGACCACCTTCCCACTGTCCACCACAGGGAAGAGCTCTCTACTGGCCACCTCAGGGATGTTCTTTCCACTGTCTACAACAGGGATGTCCTTCCCACAATTCAAAACAGAAAGGTCCTCCTTGCTGTCCACCACAGGGATGTCCTTCATGCTGTCCACCTCAGTGATATCCTCCCCTCAGACCATAACAGGGATGTCCTTCCCACTGTCCACCACAGGGATGTCCTTTCCACTGTTCACCACAGAGATGTCCTCCGCACTGTCCACAACAGGCATGTCTTTTTCACACTCCACCACAGGGACCTCCTTCCCACTGACCACTACAGAAAAGTCCTCTCTACTGTCCAACACAGGGATGTCCTTTCCAGTGTTCACCACAGTGATGTCCTCTCCACTGTCCAAAACAGGCATGTCCTTTTCACTCTCCACCACAGTGACCTCCTTCCCACTGTCCACCACAGGGAAGTCCTCTCCACTATCCACCACAGTGATGTCCTTACCACTATCCACATAAGTTATGACCTCCTCCCTCTCCACCACAGAGACATCCTTCGCATTTTCCACCACAGGGAGTTCCTCCTCAATGTCTACCAGATGGACATCCTTTCCACTGTTCATCACAAGGAGGTCTTTCCCAGTGTCCACAACAGGGACTTCCTTCGCAAAGTCCACAACATATATGGCCTTCCAATGTCCATCACAGGGACCTCCTTCTCACTGTCCACCACTGACAACTTTTCTCTACTGTCCACCACAGGTATGTAATTTCCACTGTCAACCACTGTGATGTCCTCCACCCTGTCCACAACAGGAATATCCATTTCATGGTCCACCACAGGGACCTCCTTTTCAATGTCCACCACTGGGAATTCCTCTCTAATGTCAACCAGAGGGATGTACTTTCCACTGTACACCAAAGGGAAGTCCTCTGCACTGTCCACAACAGTCATGTCCTTCCCACTGTCCACCACAGAAAGTCCCTGCTGTCCACAACAGGATTGTACTCCCTAATGTTTACCTCAATGATGTCCTTTACTCTGTCCACCACAGCGACGTCCTTCCCACTGTCCACCACATGGTGTTTCTCCCCTCTGTCAATGAGAGGGACATGCTTCCCACTGTACACCACACGGAGGTCCTTCCCAATGTCCACAACATGGACGTCCTTCCTACAATCCACAACATAAATCTCCCCACTGTCTAACACAGGGATGTTCTTCCCACTGTCCACCTAAGTGACGTCCTCCCCTCTCTCCACAAGAGGGACATTCTTCTCACAGTTCACCACAAAAAGGTCTTTCCCAATGTCCATAACAAAGATGTTCTTCCCACAGTCCACAACATAAATGTCCTTCCCACTTTCCACCACAGGGACCTCCTTCCCACTGTCCACCAGAGGGAGGTCCTCTCTACTGTCCATCAAAATGATGTCCTTTCCAATGTCCACCACAGGGATGTCCTCCAAAGTGTCCACAACAGGGATGTTCTTTCCACTGTCCACCCCAGGGGCGTCTTCCCCAGTGTCCACCACAGGAACATAGTACACACTGTCCACCAAACGACATCCTACCCACTGTCTACCACAAGGAGGTCCTCCCCAATCTCCAACACAGGTAGGTCCTCTCCACTGTCCACCACGAAGACATCATTTCAACTGTCCACCACAGAAATATTCTCCCCACTGTCCACAACAGGGATGTCCTTCCCACTGTCCACCACAGAGACGTTCTACCCACTGCCCTCCACAGGGACATCCTACCCACTGTCCACCACAAGGTCATTCTTCCCACTGTCCACCACAGAGATGTCCTCTCCACTGTCCACCACAAGGATGTCCTCCCCTCTTTGATAAGGGATGTCCTCCCCACTCTCCACCACAGAGACATCCTACCCATGTACACCACAGGGAGGTCCTTTCAACTGTCCACCATAGGTACACACTCCTCGTGTCCACAACATTGACATCCTTCCACTGTCCACTAAAAGGACATTATTCCCACAGTTTAGCACAGGGATGTCCTCCAAACTGTCCACTACAGGGACGTTCTACACACTGTCCATTACAGGGAGGTCCACCCAAATGTCCATCACAAGGATTTCCTTTCCACTGTGCATCAGAGAGAGGTCCTCCCCACTGTCCATCACAGGAACGTACTCCTGTGTTCCACAAGGACATCCATAAAACTGTTCACCACAGGGTCATCTTCACCAATGTCCAGCACAGTGACGTCCTTCCCACTGTTCACCACAGGGACATCCTCCTGTGCACAACAGAGACATCCTGACCAATGTGCACCACAGAGATATCCTTTCCACTGTCCACCACAGAAACATCCTCCCCAATGTTAACTACACAGTGGACATCCCCACAGTCCACCACATGGAGGTCTTTCCCACTGTCCACCAAAAAACATCCTCCTCACTTTGTATCACACGGCCATCCTCCTATGCACAACAGGGACATCCTCACATCTGTGCACCACAGGAATATTCTTTCCACTGCCCACAAAAGAGATGTCCTTCCCACTGTAGACCACAGGGATGTCTTCCCTGCTGTCCACCACAGGGACATTCTTCCCACTTTCCACCACAGTAACGTCCTCCCCACTGTCCACCAAAGGGATGTCCTCCTCACATTCCTCCACAGAGACGTCCATTCCACTGTCCACAACAGAAATGTCCTCCCCACTTTCCACAACAGGGAGGTTCTCACAACTGTCCACCACAGGGATGTCCTTTCCACAATCCACCAATCAGATGTCCTTCCCACTGTCCACCACAGGGACATCCTCCTGTGTACTACAAGGACATCCTTACCACTGTCCACAACATGGTTGTCCTAAACAATATGCACTACTTGGAAGTCCACACCACCATCCACCACACGAATAACCTCCGCACTGTAAACCACAGGGACATCCTACCCACTGTCCACCACAGGGAGGTCCTCCCCTCTGTCCACCACAGGGATGCCTTTCCCACTATACATCACAAGGACATCCTCCTGTGCACAACAGGGATATTCTTACCACTGTCCACCCCAGAGATGTCGTCTGCACTCCTCACTACAAGTACATCCTTCTCACTGTCCACCAAAGGGACATTCTCTTGTGCACCACTGGAGCATTGTCCTTACTGTCCACAAGGCCTTCATCCACACTGTCCACCACAGTGAATATCCTCTCAACTCTCCAACACAGGGACATCCTCCCAACTGTCCACAACATGGATGTCCTCCCAACTATCAAATATAGCTAAGTCCTTCCCACTGTAAACAACAGGGACATCCTCTGCACTGTGCACCACAGGGACTTCCTCCTGTGCACAATAGGGATGTCCTAACCATTGTGCACCACAGAGATATCCTCTGCACTCTCCACCATATGGACATCCTTCCAACTATGCGCCACAGGGACATTCTCCAGTGCACCACAGTAACATCCTCTCCACTGTCCATCACATTGAAATACTCCCCTCTGTCCACCACCAGGATGTCCTTCCCAATGCCTACAATAGGGATGTCCTTCCCTCTATTCACACCAGAAATGTCCTCCCCACTGTCCACCAAGAGGATGTCCTTAACACTGTCCACCTCAGTGAAATCCTCTCCTCAGATCATAACAGGAATGTCCTTCCCACTGTCCACCAAAAGGAGGTCCTCCCCACTGTACCAGAGACACACTTTCCCACTGTCCACCACAAAAAGCTCTTTCCCAATGTCCACAACTTATATGTCCTTCACACTGTCCAACACAGGGACCTCCTTCCCACTGTCCATCACAGGGAAATCCTCTCTACTGTCCACCACAATGACGTCTTTCCACTGTCCACCACATTGATGTCTTCAGGACTTTCCACAACAAACATGTACATCCCACTGTCCACCACAGAAACCTCCTCTCCACTGTCCATCACAGGGACTTCCTCCAAACTCTCCACCACAGGGACCTCCTTACCCCTGTCGATCACAGAGACATATTCCTGTGTAACAAAAGCACATCCTTACCACTGTCCACAACATGGTTGTCCTCACCAATGTCCACTAGAGGGACGTCCTCACCACTGCCCATATCATGAATATCCTCCACACTGTAAACCACAGGGAAATCCTACACATTTTCCACCAAGGGAGGACCTTTCCACATTCCACAACAGGAACATCCTTCTGGTTGTCCACCACAGTGATGTCCTCCCAACTCTACAACTCAGCGACATCCTCCTGTGCACAACAAGGATGTTCTTACCACTGTACACCCCAGAGATGTCTGAAGCACTCCCCATTACAAGAACATCCTTCTCACTGTCCATCAAATAGACATTCTCTTGTGCACCACTAGAACGTTGCTCTTACTGTCTACAAGGCTGTCATCTGCACTGTCCACCACAATGAAATCCTCTCAACTCTCCACCACAGTGACATCCTCCCAACTGTCCACAACAGGGATGTCCTCCAAACTATCAAACACAGTGAAGTCCTTCCCAGTGTAAACAACAGGTACATCCTTCCCACTGGGCACAACAGTGATGTCCTAACCACTGACCACCACAGAGATGTCCTCTGCACTCTCCACCATATGGACATCATTCTGACTATGCACCACAATGACATCCTTTTCACAATGACATTCTCCAGTGCACCACAGTAACATCCTTTCCACGGTCCACTACAGTGAAATCCTCCCTCACTGTCCACCACAGGGAATGTCCTCCCCACTGTCTACAACAGGGATGTCCTTTCATCAATTCAAAACAGAAAGATCCTCCCTGCTGTCCACCACAGAGACATCCTCCAAAGTGTCCACCACAGTGACATCCTTTTCACACTTCACAAATGTGACATCCTACACACTTTGCACTACAGGGACATTTTTCTATGCACAACAGGGATATCCTCACCACTGTGCACCTCAGGGACATCCTCCTGTGCACACCAGGGATGCCAGCAACACTCTCCACCCCAGAGATGTCCTCTGCACTCTCCACGACAGGGACATCCTCCCCACTATCCAATAAAAAACATCTTTCACAGTATTCACAACAGGGATATCATCCCAAATGTCCAACAAGAAAGTCCTCTTCAATGTTTACTACAGGGATGTCATTCCCCCTGTCCACCACAGGGATGTCTTCCCCACTGTACACCAGAAGGATATCCTTCCTACTGTTCACCACAAGTAGTTCCTTCCCAATATTGACAACAGGGACTTCCTTCCCACTGTCTACAACATAAATGTACTTGCCACTGTCCAACACAGTGTGTTTCTCTCTACTGCCCACCACAGAGATGTACTTTACACTGTCCACCAAAGGGACGTTTTCCTTTGCACCAGAGAAACTTCCACACCACTGTCCACCACCAAAACCTCCTCACCACTGTCCACATTGTGCCATCCTTTCCACTTTCCACAATGATGAGGTCCTGTTCACTGTCCACCACAGAAACATAGTTTCCACTGTTCACCACAGGAATTTCCTTCCCAATATCCATGACATGTAGGTCCTCACCACTGTCCACAACAGGGACGTCCTTTCCACTGTCCACCATAGAAAAATCCTCATCACTGTCTCTCACAGGGACATCTTTACCACTGTCCACCACAGAAAGGTCCTCCCTGCTTTCCACCACAGGGACATCCTTCACAATGTCCATCACAGTAACATCCTCTCAGTTGTCCAAAACAGAAACATCCTCACCACTGTCCATGACAGGGACGTCCTACTTACTGTCCTCCACAGGGATAACCGCCCCACTGTCTACAACATGGATGTTTTTCCCATTGTCCACCACATGGACATCCGTTCACTGTCCACAAAAAGAATTTCTTTCCAACTTTTTACCACAGGGACGTCTTCCTAACTGTCCACCACACATATATGTTTCCAACTGTACACTACAGAAACATCCATCCATCTGTAAATAACAGGGACATACTCTCCACTGTCCTCCACAATGATGTCCTTCCCACTTTACACCACAGGGACATCCTCCTGTGCAAAACAGGGATGTCCTAACCATTGTACACCACAGAGATGTCCTCCACACACTCCACCATATGGACATCCGTACAATTATGCACACAGGGACATTCTCCAGTGCACCACAACCATCCTCCCCACTGTCCATCACAGTGAATTCCTCCACACTGTCCACCACTGGGATGTCCTCCCCACTGTCTACAACAGGGATGTCCTTCCCACAATTGAAAACAGAAAGGTCCTCCCTGCTGTCCACCACAGGGACGTCATTCCCTCTGTCCACCTCAGTGATATCCTCCCCTCAGACCATAAGAGCGATGTCCTTCCCAGTTTCCACCACAGGGACATCCTCCCCACTGTCCACATAGGGTCATCCTTCCCACTGTCCACCAAAAAGACTTTCCCAATGTCCAAAACAGGGATGTCCTTCCCACAGTCCATACCACATATGTCCTTCCAATGTCTGCCACAGGACCCTTTTACCAGTGTCCACCACAGGGAGGTCTTCTCTACTATCCATCAAAGTGATGTCATTTCGACTGTTCACCAAAGTGACATCCTCCCGACTCTCCACAACAGGGATGTACTTTACACTCTCCACATCAGGGACGTTCTTCCCAGTGTCCACCACAGGAACGTACTACCCACTGTCCACCACAAGGACATCATACCCACTGTGTACATCAGAAAGGTCCTCCCCAATGTCCACCAACAGAGATGTCCTTCCCACTGTCCACATAAGTGACATCCTCCCCTCAGTCCACAAGAGTAACTTCCTTCCCACTCTCCACCACAATGAGGTCCTCTCTATTGTCCATCAATGTGATGTCCTTTCCACTGTCCACCACAGGGACGTTTTCCTAAATGTCCAAAACAGAAATGTCCTCTGGACTGTCCAACACAGTGTGGTCCTCTCAACTGTCCACCTCACAGACGTTCTTTCCACGGTCCATCAAACAGATGTCCTTCCCTCTGTCCACCACAGGGACATTGTCCTGTGTACTACAAGGACATCCTTACCACTGTCCACAACATGGTTGTCCTCAACAATATGCACTACAGGGAAGTCCTCACCGCCGTCCAACACATGAATATCCTCCGCACTGTAAACCACAGGGACATCCTACCAAATGTCCACCAGAGGGAGGTCCTCCTCTCTGTCCACCACAGAGACATCCTTCTGCCTGCCCAGCACAGTGATGTCCTCCCCACTGTCCTACAAAGGGACGTCCTTCTCACTGTTGACAACAAGGACATCATTTCAAAGTTCCACCACAGGGAATTCCTCTTCACTGTCCACCACAGGGATGTCCTTCCCACTGTACACCACAGGGACAGGACATCCTCCAGTGCACAACAGGGATGTTCTTACCACTGTTCACCCCAGAGATGTCTTCTGCACTCCCCACTACAAGGATATCCTTCTCACTGTCCACCAAAGAGACATTCTCTTGTGAACCACAGGAGCATTGTCCTCACTGTCCACAAGGCCATCATCCACACTGTCCACCACAGTGAAATTCTCTCAACTCTTTAACACTGGGACATCTTCCCAACTGTCCACAACACTGATGTCCTCCCAACTATCAAAAACAGTGAAGTTCTTCCCACTGTAAACAACAGGGACATCCTCCCCACTGTTCAGCACAGGGACAACCTCCTGTGCACAACAAGGTTGTCCTAACCATTGTGCACCACAGAGATATCCTCTGCACTCTCCACCATATGGACATCCTTCCAACTCTTCACCACAGGGACATTCTCCAGTGCACCACAGTAACATTCTCCCCAATGTCTATCACAGTGAATTCCTCCCCAGTGTTCACCACTGGGATGTCCTCCCGACTGTCTACAAAAATGATGTCCTTCCCACTATTCACACCAGAAAGTTCCTCCCCTCTGTCCAAAAAGAGGACCTCCTTCACATTGTCCACCTAAGTGATATCCTCTCCTCAGATCATAACAGGGATGTCCTTGCCACTGTCCACCACAACTAGGTCCTCTCCACTGTCCACCAGAGGCACACCCTTACCACTGTCCACTACAGGGACCTCCTTCCCACTGTCTACCACTAGGAAGTCTTCTCTACTGTACAACACAGTGATGTCCTTTCTACTGTCCACCACATTGATGTCCTCCACACTGTTCACAACAAACATGTACATCCCACTGTCCACAACAGGGAAGTCCTCCCAACTGTCTACCACAGGGTCATTATTTCCAATGTTAACCAAAGAGATGTCTTTCCCACTGTCCAACAGAGGGACATCCTCTTGTGTACCACAAGGACATCCTTACCACTGTCCACAACATGGTTGTCCTCAACAATGTCCACTACAGGGACATACTTGACAACTGTCCACAACATGAATATCCTCCACACTGTAAACCACAGGGACATCCTCACATTGTCCACCACAGGGAGGACCTCCCCATTGTCCATAACAGGAACATCCTTCTTCATGTCCACCACAGTGATGTCCTCCCCACTGTACACCTCAGGGACATCCTCCTGTGCACAACAGGGAAGTCTTACCACTGTACACCTCAGAGATGTCCTCTGTACTCCCCACTACAGGGACATCCTTCTCACTGTCCTCCAAAGAGACATTCTCTTGTGCACCACAGGAACATTGTTCTTACTGTCTACAAGGCCATCATCTGTACTGTCCACCACAGTGAAATCCTCTCAACTCTCCACCACAGTGACATCCTCCCAACTGTCCACAACAGGGATGTCCTCCCAACTATCAAACACAGTGAAGTCCTTCCCAGTGTAAACAACAGGGACATCCTCCCCACTGGGCACAACAGGGATGTCCTAACCACTATTCACCACAGACATGTCCTCCTCACTCTCCACCATATGGACATCCTTCTGACTATGCACCACAAGGACGTTCTCAAGTGCACCACAGTAACATCCTTCCCACTGCCCACAACAGTGATATCCTCCCCACTGTCCACCACTGGGATGTCTTCCCCACTGTCTACAACAGGAATGTCCTTCCCACAATTCAAAATGGAAAGGTCCTTTCTGCTGTCCATCAAGAGGACTTCCTTCCATCTTTCCATCTCAGGGATATCCTCCCCTCAGACCATAACAGGGATGTCCTTCCCACTTTTCATCACAGGGCCGTCCTCCCCACTGTCCACAAGAGGGTCATCCTTCACACTGTCCACCAAAATGTCTTTCGCAATGTCCTGAACAGGGATTTCCTTCCCACAGTCCACATCATATATGTCCTTCCAATGTCCACCACAGGTACCTTCTTCCCACTGTCCACCATGGGGAAGTCCTCTCTACTTTCCACCACAAGGATGTCCTTTCCACAGTTCACCACAGGGATGTCCACTGTACTGTCCACAAAAGTCATGTCCTTCCGACTGTCCACTACAGAGAGGTACACCATGCTGTCAACCACAGTAACATACTTCCTAATATCCACCTCAATTATGTCTTTTCCTCTGTCCACCAAACGGTCATCCTTCCCACTGTCCACCACATGGTGGTCCTTCCCACTGCCCAACAAATGGACATGCTTGCCACTGTAGAACACAAGGAGGTCCTTCCCAATGTCCACAAAATGTAAGTCCTTCCTGCAATCCACAACAAAAATGTTTTTCCCACTCTCTACCACAGGATTTTCTTCCCAATGTTCACCACAGAGAGGTCCTATCTACTATCCAACACAGGGATGTCCTTACCACTGTCCACCTAAGTGATGACCTCCCCTCTCTCCACATCAGGGACATCCTTCCCACTGTCCACCACAGGAAGTTCCTTTTCAGTGTCCACCATAGGGACATCCTAGCCACTGTTCACCAAAAGGAGGTCTTTCCCAATGTCTACAACAGGGACATCCATCCCACAGTCCACAACATATATATCATTCCAAATTCGACCACTGGGACCTCCTTCTCACTGTCTACAACAGGCAAGTCCTCTCTACTGTCCACCAGAGTTATGTCTGTTCCACTGTCCACCACAGAGATGTCCTCCATGCTGTCCACAATTTGCATATTTTTCCATGGTCCACCACAGGGACCTCCTTCCCACTGTCCACCACAGGGAAGTCCTCTCTACTGTCCACCACAAGAATGTCCTTTCCACTGTCCACCAAAAGGACATCCTCTGCACTGTCTACAACTGGCATGTCCTTCCCACTGTCCACCACAGAAAGGTACACCCTGCTGTCCACAACAGGAATGTACTTCCCAATGTCCACTAAATGATGTCCTCTCCTATGTCCACCACAGAGATGTCCTTCCCACTATCCACCTCATGGTGTTTCTCCCCACTGTCCAAGAGAGGGAGATGCTTCAAACTGTCCAACACATGGAGGTCCTTTCCAATGACCACAACATGGATGTCCTTCCCACAATCCACAACATAAATGTCCTCCCAACTGTCCAACACATGGACCTTCTTCCCACTGTTCACTACAGAAAGGTCCTCTCTACTCTCCACCCAAGGGATGTCATTACCACTGTCAAACCAGTGACATCCTCCCCACTGTCCACAAAAGGGATGTCCTTTCCCCTGTCCACCACAGAAAGTTCCTCACCACTGTCCACCAGAGAGATGTCCTTCCCACTGTCCACCTAAGTGATGTCATCCATCTGTCTGCAAGAGGGACATTCATCCAAAGTTCACCACAAGGAGGTTTTTACCAATGTCCACAAAAGAGATGTTCTTCCCACAGTCCACAACATAAATCTACTTCCCACTGTCTACCACAGGGACCTTCTTCCCATTGTCCACCACAGGGAGGTCCTCTCCACTCTCCATCAAAGTGATGTGCTTTCCACTGTCCACCACTGGGACGTCCTTTACCACTGTTCACCATAGGGACATCCTTCCCAATATCCACGACAGGAAGGTCCTCACCACTTTTCACAACAGGGACATCCTTTCCAGTGTCCATCACAGAAACATCCTCATCACTGTACATCACAGAGACATCTTTTCCACAGTCCACCAGAGTGTGGTCCTCCTCACTGTCCACCACAAGTACATCCTCCTGTGCACAAGAGGGATGTCCTCACCACTGTGAACCAGAGGGACATACTTTGCATTGTCCACCACAGGGACATCCTTCCCACTGTCCACCAAAATGAGGTCCTCCCTGCTATCTACCACAGGGGCATCCTTACCACTGTCCACCACAGGGTCGTCCTCACCACTATCCACCACAGGGATGTCCTTCCCACTGTTCACCAGAGGGACATCTTCTTCAATGTCCACAAAAGGGACATCTTTTTACTGGCCACAACAGGGATGTCTTTCCCACTGTCCACCACAGAGAGGTCCTCCCTTCTCTCCACCACAGGGACAGTCTTCCCACTATCTACCATTGAACGTCCTCTCCTCTGTCCACCAGAGGGACGTCCTTCCCATTGTACACCACAGAGAGGTCCTTTCCACTGTCCACCATGGGGACATTCTTCCCACTGTCCACCACAGAGATGACCTCTCCACTGGCCTCCACAGAGACATTCTACACATGTCCACCACAGGGAGGTACTCCCCACTGTCCACCATAGGGACATACTCCCCATGTCCACAACATGGACAACCTGCCACTGTCCACAAAAAGGGCATTATTCCCACAGTTTACTAAAAGGATGTCCTCTACACTGTCCACTAAGGGATGTTCTACACACTTTTCACCACAGGGAGGTCCACCAAACAGTCCACCAAAGGGATTTTCTCCCCACTGTCCATCATAGAAAGGTCCTCTTCACTGTCCACCACAGGGATGTCCTTCACACTGTACACCACAGGGACACCCTCCTGTGCACAACATGGATGTCATAACCAATGTCCACCACAGAGATGTCCTCCGCACTCTCCACAATATGGACATACTTCCGAATATGCACCACAGGGACATTCTCCAGTGCACCACAATAACATCCTCCCAACTGTCCATCACAGTGAAATCCTCCACAATGTCCAACACTGGGATTTTCTCCCCACTGTCTACAACAGGGAGGTCCTTCCCACAATTCAAAACAGAAAGGTCCTCCCTGCTGTCCACCACAGGGAAGTCCTTCCCTCTGTCCACCTAAGTGATATCCTCTCCTCAGACCATGTCAGGGATGTCCTTCCCACTGTCCACCACAGTGACATCCTTCCCACTGTCCTCCCAATGGTCATCCTTCCCACTGTCCAACACAAGAAGGTCTTCCCCACTGTTCAAAACAGGGATGTCCTTCCCACAGTCTACACCATATATGTCCTTCCAATGTCCAGCCTAGGGACCTCCTTCCCACTCTCCACCACAGGGAAGTCCTCTCTACGTTCCACCACAGGGATGTCCTTTCCACTGTTCACCACAGGGATGTCCTCCACAATGCTAACAGCAGGCATGTTTTTTTTCACTTTCCACCACAGGGACCTCCTTCCCACTGTCCACCACAGGGAAGTCCTCTCTAATGTTCTCCACAGGTATGTCCTTTCCACTGTCTACCACAGAAATTTCCTTACCACAGTCCAAAACAGTGACATCCCCCCCACTGTCCAAAACAGGGATGTCCTTCCCACAGTCCACCACAGCAAGGTCTTCCCCGCTGTCCACCACAAGGATGTCCTTATCACTGTCTTAAGTGACTTCCTCCCCTCTGTCCACAAGAGGTACATTCTTCCCACAGCTCACCACAAGGAGGTCTTTCCCAATGTCCACAACAGAGATGTTCTTCCCACAGTACACAACATAAATGTCCTTCCCACTACCCACCACATGGACCTCCTTCCCAGTATTCACCACAGGGAGGTCCTCTCTACTGTCCACCAAAGTGATGTCCTTTTCACTGTCCACCACAGTGACATCCTCTCCACTGTCCACAACAGGGATGTTCTTTCCACTGTCCACCACAGAGACATCCTCCCCAGTGTCCACCACAGGAACATACTACCCACTGTCGACCACAGTGACACCCTACCCACTGTCTACCACAAGGAGGTCCTCACCAATCTCCACCACAGGTAGGTCCTCTCCACTGTCTACCACAGTGATGTCATTTCAACTGTCCACCACAGAAATATTCTCCCCACGGTCCACAACAGGGATGTCCTTCCCACTGTGCACCACAGAGAGTTTCTACCCACTACCCTCCACAGGGACATCCTACCCACTCTCTAACACTGGGTTATCCTTCCCATTGTCCACCAAAGGTACAGCTTTCAACTGTCCACCACAGAGACATCCTCCACACTGTCCACCACAGGGACATCCTCCCCACTGACCACCACAAGGACGTCCTTCATGCAGTCCATCATATGAAGTTTTTCATGTTGTCAATGAAAGGGACATCCTTCCCACTGTCCACCACAGGGACATCCACCAAACTGTCAACCACAGTGACATCTTTTTCACTGTTCAACACTGGGATATCCTACCCACTTTACACAACAGCGACATTTTCCTGTGCACAACAGTGATATCACCACTACAGTGCACTACAGGGACATCATCCTTTGCACTCCAGAGATGTAACCAACACTCTCTACACCAGAGATGTGCTCTTCTCTCTCCACAACAGGGACAACCTCCCCACTATCCACCAAAGAAACGTCTTTGCCACTATTCACCACAGGGATGTCATTCCAAATATACAACACAGAAAAATCTTCTTCACTGTCCAGCACAGGGATGTCCTTCCCACTGTTCACCACAGGGATGTACTCCCCACTGTCCACCAGAGGGATATCCTTCCCACTGTTCACCACAAGGAGGTCCTTCCCAATATCAACAACAGGGACTTCCTTCCCACTGTCCACAACATAAATGTTCTTCCGACTGTCCACCACAGTGTGTTTCTCTCTACTGTCCATCACAGAGACATCCTTCCCACTGTCCACCACATGGTGTTTCTCCCCACTGTCCATGAGAAAGACATGCTTCTCAATGTCCACCACACGAAGGTCCTTCACAAAGTCCACAACATGGACATCCTTCCCACCATCCACAACATAAATGTCCTCAAAACTTTCCAACACATGGACATTCTTCCCACTATTCACCACAGAAAGGTCCTCTCTACTGTCCACCACAGGGATGTCCTTACCACTGTCCAAACCAGTGACATCCTTTCCACTGTCCACAACAGGGATGTCCTTCTCACTGTCCACCATAGAAAGGTCCTCCCCACTGTCCACCACAGGGATGTAATTCCCACTGTCCACTTAAGTGATATCCTCCCCTCTGTCCACAAGAGGGACATTCTTCCCACAGTTCACCACAAAAAGGTCTTTCCCAATGTCCACAACAGAGATATTCTTCCCACAGTACACAACATAAATGTCCTTCACACTGTCAACCACAGGGTCCTCCTTTCCACTATCCACCACAGGGAGGTCTGCTCTACTGTCCATCAAAGAGATGTCCTTTCCACTGTCCACCACAAGGACATCATCCCCACTGTCCACAACAGGGAGGTTCTTTAAGCTGTCCACCACAGAGTCGTCCCCCAGTTGTCCACCACAGGTATGTACTACCCACTGTCCACCAGAGGGATGTCCTACCCACTGTCTATCACAGGGATGTCATTTCAGGTGTCCCCCACAGAAATACCCTGCCCACTGTCCACAACAGGGATGTCTTTCCCACTGTCCAACACAGAGACCTTCTAACCACTGCCCTCCAAAGGAACATCATTCCCACTGTCCACCATAGGAAAGTCCTCTCTATTGTCCACCATAGGGATGTCCTTTCCATGTCTACCAAAGGGACATCCTCCGCACTGTCCACAGCAGGCATGCCCTTCCCACTGTCCATCACAGAAAGGTACACTCTGCTGTCCACAACAGGAACATACTTCCCAATGTCCACTAAATGATGTCCTCTCCTATGTCCACTACAGACACGTCTTTCCCACTGTCCACCACATGGTGTTTCTCCCCACTGTCCAAGAAAGGGATACGCTTCCCTCTGTCCACCACACTGAGATCCTTCCCAGTGTCCACAACATGGACGTCCTTCCCACAGTCCCCGTCATAAATGTCCTCCCCACTGTCCAACACATGGACCTTCTTCCCACTGTTCACCACAGAAAGGTCCTCTCTACTATCCACAACAGAGATGTCATTACCACTGTCCAAACCAGTGATATCCTCCTCACTGTCCACAACAGGGATGTCCTACCCACTGTAAACCACATATCAGTACTTAACACTGTCCACCACAGAGATGTCCTTCCCACTGTCCACCTAAGTGATGTCATCCCCTCTGTCTACAAGAGGCACATTCTTCCCAGAGTTCACCACAAGGAGGTCATTCCCAATGTCCACAACAGATATGTTCTTTCCACAGTCCACAACATAAATGTGCTTCCGACTGTCCATCACAGGGATCTCCTTCCCACTGTCCACCACAGGGAGGTCCTCTCTACTGTCCATCAAAGTGATGTCCTTTCCACTGTCCAGCACAAGGACGTCCTCCCCACTGTCCTCAACAGGAATGTTCTTTCCACTGTCCACCACAGGGACGTCCTACCCAGTGTTCACCACAGGAACATACTACCCAGTGACCACCACAGGGAGGTCCTCACCAATCTCCACCATAGGTAGATCCTAACCACTGTCCACTACAGGGACATAATTTTAATTGTAGATCACAGAAACATTCTCCCCATTGTCCACAACAGTGATGTCCTTTCCACTGTCCACCACAGAGAATTTCTACCCACTGCCCTCCACAGGGGCATCCTACCCATTGTCTACCACAGCGATGTCCATCCCACTATCCACCAAAGGGTAGTTCTTCCCACTGTTCAACAAAGATACATCTTTCAACTGTCCACCACAGAGACATCCTCCCCACTGTCCACCACAGGGACATCCTCCCCACTGACCTCCACAAGAACATCTTTCATACAGTCCACCATAGAGAAGTCCTTCCTGTTGTCCACCAAAGGGACCTCCTTCCCACTGTCCACCCCAAGGACATCCTCCAAATTGTCTACCAGAGTGACATCCTTTTCACTGTTTACCACTGGGACATCCAACCCACTCTGCACAACAGGGATATCCTCACCACTGTGCACCACAGGGACATCCTCCTTTGCACACCAGGGATGTCAGCAACTCTCTCCACCCCAGAGATGTCCTCTGCACTCTCCACGACAGGGACATCCTCCCCAATATCAACCAAAGAAACGTCTTTCCCACTATTCACCACAGGGATGTCATCCCCAATGTCCAACACTGAAAAGTCCTCTTCACTGTCCACTACAGGGATGTACTTCCCCCTGTCTACCACAGGGATATCCTCCCCACTGTCCACCAGAGGAATATCCTTCCCACTGTTCACCACAAGGAGGTCCTTCCCAATATCGACAGCAGGAAGTTCCGTCTCTCTGTCCACAACATAAATATTCTTCCCACTCTCCACCACAGTGTGTTTCTCTCTATTGTCCACCACAGAGATGTACATTCCACTGTCCACCAAAGGGACATTTTCCTTTGCACCAGAGAAACTTACCCACCACTGTCCACCACAGATACTTCCTCACCACTGTCCAACACTGTGAGGTCCTTTCCACTTTCCACCATGAGGAGGTCCTCTCCACTGTCCACCACGGAAACATCGTTTCCACTGTTCACCACAGGGACATCCTTCCCAATATCCACAACAGGGAGGTCCTCACCACTGTCCACAACAGGGATGTTCTTCCCACAATTCAAAACAGAAAGTTCCTCCCTGCTGTCCACCACAGGGAAGTCATTCCCTTTGTCTAACTAAGTGATATCCTCCACTCAGACCAGTGTCCATCACTGGGAAGTCCTATCTACTGTACACCACAGGAATGTCCTTTCCACTGCCACCACATGTATGTCCTCTGCACTGTCCACAGCAGTCATGTCCTTTTCACTCTCCACCACAGGGACCTCCTTCCCACTGTCCACAACAGAGAAGTCCTCTCTACTGTCCACAAAAAGGATGTCCTTTCCACTGTCCACCACAGTGATGTAATTCCCTCTGTCCACCTCAGTGATATCCTCCCCTCAGACCATAACAGGAATATCCTTCCTACTTTCCACCACATTTACGTCCTCCCCTCTGTCCACAAGATGGTCATCCTTCACACTGTCCACCAAAAGTTTTGTCTTAATGTTCACAACAGGGACGTCCTTCTGACAGTCCACACCATATATGTCCTTCCAATGTCCACCACATGGACCTCCTTCCCAGTGTCCACCACAGGTAAATCCTCACTACTGTCCACCACAAGGATGTCCTTCCCACTGTCCACCAGAGTGATGTCCACCACACTTCCAACAACAGGCATGTCCTTCCCACTGTCCACCACAGAAAGGTACACCCTGCTGTCAAAAACAGGAACCTACTTCCTAATGTCCACCTCATTGATGTCCTTTCCTCTGTCCACCACAGGAACGCTCTTCCCACTGTATATCACATTGTGATCCTCCCCACTGTACACCAAAGTGACATGCTTGCCACTGTTCACCACATGGAGGTACTTCCCCAATGTCCACAACATGTAATTCCTTCCCACAATCAACAACATAAATGTCCTTCCCACACTCCACCACAAGAACCTTCTTCCCACTGTTCAACACAGAGAGGTCCTCTCTAATATCCAAACAGGGTTGTCCTCACCACTGTACACCACAGGGATGTCCTACTCACTGTATTAAACAGGGAACTACTCTCCACTGTACACCTCAGGGATGTCCTCTTTACTTAAAACCACAGAAACTTTCCCCCCAGTGTCCACCAGAGGAACATCTTCACTACTCTCCACCACAGAAACATCTTCTCCACTGTCCACTACAGGGACGTCCTTCCCACTGTCCACCACAGCGAGTTCCTCTCCACTGTCCACAACAGGCATGTCCACCACTCTGTCCACCACAGGAAGGTCCTCTCTAGTGTACAACACAGATAAATCCAATGCACTGTACACCACAGAAACGTCCTCATCACTAGCCATCACTGGGACATATTTCCCACTGTCAACCACAGAGAGGTCCTCCCTACTATCCACCACAGGGACATCCTTCCCACTGCCCACAACAGTAACATCCTCCCTACTGTCCAAAACAGGGATGTCCTCTGCACTGTCCACCACATGGATGTCCTACCCAATGTCCACCACACGGAGGTCCTACCTACTGTCAACCACAGAGAGGTCCTCCCAGCTGTCCACCACAGGGACATATTTCTCACTGTTCACCACAAAGACATACTCCCCACTGTGCACCACAGGGACATCCTCCCGTGCACAAAAGTGATATCACCTTTGTGCACCACAGGAATATCTTCCTGTGAACACCTGGGATGTCCTCACCAATGTCTACCCCAGAGATGTCCTCTCTACACTCCACCACAGGGACACCATTCCCAATGTCCACCAAAGGACGTTCTCCTTTGCACCATTGTCCACCACAGGGACATCCTTCCCACTGTCCACCATAGAGAGGTCCAACCCACTGTCCACCACAGGGATGTCCTTCCCACTGACCATCAAAGGGACGTCCTTCCAAATGTTCACCACAGTGACATCCTCCAAATTTTCCACCACAGTGACATCCTTCCCCTGTCTACCACAGAGATGTAAACCCCACTGTCCACAACAGGGTTGTTCTCACCAATGTCCACCACTGGAGTGTTCTTTCCCACTGTTCAAAACATGGTCATCCTCCCTAGAGTGCACCACAGTAACATCCTCCTGTGCACAAAAGGGTCATCCTCGTGACTATGCACCACAGAGGCATCTTCCAGTGCACACCAGAGATATCTTTAGCACTGTCCACCCCAGAGATCTCCTCTGCACTCTCCAAAACAGGGACATACTTCCCACGGTCCATCAAAGGGACGTTCTCCACTCCACCACAGAAAGGTCTTCACCACTGTTCACCACAGTGATGTCCTCCCTATTATCTATCACAGGGACATCCTTCCAGCTTTCCACAACAGGGTCATCCTTCCCATTGTCCAACACAGGGACTTCATTCACACTGTCCACAATAGAGAGCTCCAACCCACTGTCCACCACATGGACATTATACCCACTGTCCACCATAGGGATGTACTTCCCACAGTCCACCACAGGGTCATTCCTCCAACTGTCTACCACACGGACATCTTCCCCACTGTCCATCACATGGACATCCTCACCACTGTCTACCACAGAGATGTCCTTGCCACTGTCCATCCAAGGGACGTCCTTCCCACTGTCCATCACAGGAACATCCTCCAAATTGTCCACCACAGTGACATTTTTCCCTTGTCTACCACAGAGACGTAAACCCCACTGTACACCACAGGGATGTTTCCCCACTGTACACCACAGTGTTGTCCTCACCAATGTCCACCACTGGGGTGTTCTTTCCCACTGTTCATGACGGGGATATCCTTCCTACAGTGCACCACAGGAACAATCTCCTGTTCACAACAGGGACATCCTCATGACTGTGCACCACTGGGACATCTTCCAGTTTACACCAGGGATGTCCTCACCACTGTCCACCCTAGAGATGTCCTCTGCACTCTCCACAACAGGGAAATCCTTCCTAGGGTCCACCAAAGAGACATTCGTCTGTGCACCAGAGAAATGTTCTCACCACTGTTCACCACAGTGATGTCCACCCCACTGTCCACGACAGGGACATCCTTTCCACTGTCCACCACAGGGACATCCTTCCCACTGTCCACAACAGGGATATTCATCCTACTGTCCACCACGGGGACGTCCTACCCACTGTCCACAATAAGAAAATCCTTCCCACAATCCACCACAGAAATATCCTCCCCACTTTCCACAACAGGGATGTCCTTCCCACTGTCCACCACGAAGACATTCTATCCACTGCCCTCCACAGGGACATCCTATCCACTGTCTACCACAAGGACATCCTTCCCACTGTCCACCAAAAGGACGTCCTTTCCACTGTCCACCAAAGGTACATCTTTCAACTGTCCACATAAGTGATGACCTCCTCTCTCTCCACCAGAGGGGCATCTTTTCCACTGTCCACCACAGGGAGTTCCTCCCCAATGTCCACCAGAGAGAAATCCTTCCCACTGTTCACCACAAGAAGGTCTTTCCCAATGTCCACAACAGAGATGTCCTTCTCATTGTCCATCACAGGGAAGTCTTCTCTACTGTCCACCACAGGCATGTTCTTTCCACTGTCAACCACACTGATATCCTCCACCCTGTCCACAACAGGTATGTCCTTTCTATGGTCCAACATTTGGACTTCCTTCCCACTGTCCACAACACAGAAGTCCTCTCTACTGTCCACCACGGGGATGTCCTTTCCACTGTCCACCGAAGGGATGTCCTCTACACTGTCCATAACAGGCATGTCCTTCCCACTGTCCACCACAGATAGGTACACTGTGCTGTCGACAACAGGAACGTACTTCCCAATGTCCACTAAATAATGTACTCTCCTATGTCCACCACAGAGACGTCCTTCCCACTGTCCACTACATGCTGTTTTTTTCCACTGTCCATGAGAGTGACATGCTTCCCACAGTCCTCCACACAGAGGTCCTTCTCAATGTCCACACATGGACGTCCTTCCCACAATCCACAACATAAATGTCCCTCCCACTGTCCAACACATGGACCTTCTTTCCACTGTTCACCACAGAAAGGTCCTCTCTACTGTCCACCACAGGGATGTCCTTACCACTGTCCAAACCAGTAAAATACTCCCCACTGTCCACAACAGTGATGTTCTTCCCACTGTCCACCACAGAAAGGTCCTCCCCACTGTCCACCAAAGGATGTTCTTCCCACTGTCCACCTAAGTGATATCCTGCCCTCTGTCCACAAGAGGGACATTCTTCCCACAGTTCACCACAAGGAGGTTTTTTCTAATGTCCACAACAGAGATGTTCTTCCCAGAGTCCATAACATAAATGTCCTTCAGACTGTCCAGAACAGGAATATACTACCCACTGTCCACCACAGGGAGGTCCTCCCTACTGTCTATCAAAGTGACATCCTCCCCACTGTCCACAACAGGGATGCTCTTTCCACTGTCTACCACAATGAAGTCATTCCCAGTGACCAACACAGAAATATTCTCCCCACTGTCCACAACAGGGATGTTCTATCCACTGTCCACAACAGAGATGTTCTACCCACTGCCCTCCACAGGACATCCTACCCAATATCAACCACAAGGATGTCCTTCCAACTGTCGACCAGTGGGACATTCTTCCCACTGTTCACCAAAGGTACATCTTTCAACTGTTCACCACAGATATATGCTGCCCCCTGTCCACCACAGAGACATTCTCCCCACTGACCACCACAAGGACGTCTTTCATACAATCCACCATAAAGAAGTTTTACCTGTTGTCCACCAATGGGAAATCTTCCCACTGTCCACCACAGGGAGAGCCTCCAAATTGACCATCACAGTGGGATCCTTTTCTCTGTTCACCATTGGGATATTCTACCCACTTTGCACAACAGGGACATTTTCCTGTGCACAACAGGGATATCCTCACCACTGTGCACCACAGGGACATCCTCCTTTGCACACCAGGGATGTCAGCAACACTCTCCACCCCAGAGATGTCCTCTGCACACTCCAGGACAGGGACATCCTCCCCACTATCCACCAAGGTAATGTCTTTGCCACTATTCACCACAGGGATGTCTTCCCAAATGTCTAACACAGAAAAGTCCTCTTCACTGTCCACCACAGGAATGTTCTTCCCCCTGTCCACCACAGGGATGTACTCCACCTTGTCCACCAGAGGGATATTCATCCCACTGTTCACCACAAGGAGGTCTTTCCCAATATCGACAACAGGGACTTCCTTCCCACTGTCTATCACATAAATGTTCTTCCCACTGTCGACCACAGTGTGTTTCTCTCTACTGTCCACCACAGAGATTTACTTTCCACTGTCCTCTAAAGGGACGTTTTTCCTTGCACCTGAAAAACTTCCTCACCACTGTCCACCACAGAAACGTCCTCACCACTGTCCACCACTGTGACATCCTTGCCACTTTCCACCATGAGGAGGTCCTCTCCACTGTCCACCACAGAAACATCCTTTACACTGTTCACTAAAATGGTGTCCTTCCCAATATTCACAACAGGGAGATCCTCATCACTGTCCACAACAGGGACGTCCTTTCCACTGTCCACAACAGAAACATCCTCATCACTGCCTAACATGGGGACATCTTTGCCACTGTCCAACACAGGGAGGTCCACCCTGCTGTCCACCACAGACACGTCCTTCACACTGTCCACCACAGTAACGTCCTATCAGTTATCCAAAACAGAAACATCCTCCCCACTGTCCACCACAGTGACGTCCTACTTACAGTCCACCACAGGGTGAACCTCCCCACTTTCTACAACAGGGACGTCATACCCATTGTCCACAACATGGACATCCTTTTGCTGTCCAGAAAAGGACTTCCTTCTCACTGTTTACAACAGGGACATCTTCCTAACTGTTTACCACATAAATATGTTCCCATCTGTCCACTATAGAAACATTCATCCTACTGTACACAACAGGGACGTACTCCCCACTGTCCTCCACAAGGACTTCCATCGACTGTCCACAACAGAAAGGTCCTACCCACTGTCCACCACAGGGACATCCTTTCAACTGTCCACCCCAAGGAGTTCCTCCCCCACAGTCCACCACAGGGACGTTCTTCCCACTGTCCATCAAAGGGACATCCTTCCCACTGTCCACAACCCAGACATCTTCCCCACTGTCCAACACATGGGCGTCCTTCCCACTGTCTAACACAGATACATCCTACCCACAGTCCACCATATTGTGGTTCTCCCCACTGTCCACCACAAGGACATCCTCCTGTGCAAAACAGGGATGTCCTCACCACTGTGCACCACAGGGACATACTTTGCATTGTCTACCACAGGAACATCCTTTCCACTCTCCACCAAAGTGAGGTCCTCCTTGCTGTCCAATGCAGGGGCATCCTTACTTCTGTTCACCACAGTGTCTTAATCACAACTGTCCAACACAGGGATGTCCTTTCCACTGTTCACCACAGGGATGCACTTCGCACTGTCCAAAACAGGCATGTCCTTTTCAGTCTTCACCACAGGGAACTCCTTCCCGCTCTCCACCACAGGGAAGTCTTCTACTGTCCACCACAGTGATGCCCTGTCCACTATCCATCACAGGAATATCCACCACACTGTCCACAACAGTCATGTCCCTCCCAAGGTCCACCACAGAAAAGTACACCCTGCTGTCCATAACAGGATCATACATCCTAATGTCCAACTCACTGATATCCTAACCTCTGTCTATCACAGTGACATCATTCCCACTGTCCACCACATGGTGATCCTCCCCATGGTCCGTCAGAAAGACAGGCTTGCCACTGTAGAACACACGAAGGTCCTTTCCAATGTCCAGAACATGTATGTCCTTCCCACAATCCATAACATAAATGTCCTTCCTACTATCCAACACAGGGACCTTCTTCCCACTGTTCACCACAGAGAGGTCCTCTCTACTATACACCACAGGGATGTCATTACCACTGTCCACCTAAGTGGTGACCTCCACTCTCTCCACCACAGGTACATCCTTTCACCACTGTTCACCACAGGGAGTTCCTCCCCACTGTTTACCAGTGGGACATCCTTCCCACTGTTCACCACAAGAAGGTCTTTCCCAATATCCACAACAGGGATGTCCTTTCCACAGTCCACAACATATATATCCTTACAATGTCCACCACAGGGACCTCCTTCTCACTGTCCACGACACGGAAGTCTTCTCTACTGTCCACCACAGGGATGCCCTTTCCACTGTTTACCAAATGACATCCTGTGCACTGTCCACAACAGGCATGTTTTTCCCACTGTCCACTAAATGATGTCCTCTTCTATGTCCACCACAGAGACCTAATTCCCATTGTCCACCACATGGTGTTTCTCCCCATTGTCCACAAGAGGGACATGCTTCCCACTGTCCACCACACGGAGGTCCTTCCCAATGTCCACCTAAGTGACATCCTCCCATCTGTCCACAAGAGTGACTTCCCATAGTTCACCACAAAAAGGTCTTTCCCAATGTTTACAACCAAGATGTTCTTCCCACAGTCCACAACATAAATGTCCTTCCCACTGTCCACCACAGGGACATTCTTCCCACTCTCCACAAGAGGGAGGTCCTCTCTACTGTCCATCAAAGTGATGTCCTTTCCACTATCCAACACAGGTACATCCTCCCCACTGTCACAACAGGGATGTTCTTTCCACTGTCCACAACACAGTCACGTACTACCCACCCCAAAACTCCACCACAGGTAGATCCTCTCCAAAGTTTACCACAAAGATGTCCTCCTCACTGCCCACAACACTTATGTCCTAAACACTCTCTAATGCAGTAATATCCTTCTTATTGATTACCACAGAGACGTCCTTCACACTGTCTACCAGAGAGATGTCCTCTCTACTGTCCACCACAGGAACATCATGTGCACCACAGGGACATCCACCCCACTGTCTAACACAGGGATATCCTCCTGTGTACCAGAGGGACATCCTCCACACTGTCCACAACAGGGGCGTCTTTCTTACTGACCACCACAGTGATGTCCTTCCCACTGTCTACCACAAAGATGTCCTCCCCACTTTCCACCACAGGGAAGTCCTCCACAATGTCCATGACAGGGACATCCTCCCCACTTTCCACAACAAGGACGTCCTCCTGTGCACCACAGGGACATCCTCCCCACTGTTCACCACAGTGATGTCCTTCCCACTGTCCACCACAGAGACATCCTTTCCACTATCCACCAAAAAGATGTCCTCTTGTGTAAAACAGGAACTTCCTCCAAACAGTACACCACAGAGATGTCCTTCCACTGTCCACCACAGGGACATCATCTTGTGTACCACAGGTATGTTCTCACTACTGTCCACAACAAGGGATTCCTCCAAACTGACCACCACAGTGACATCCTCCACACTGTCCACCAAAGTGATGTCCTCCTCACGGTCCACCACAGAGATGTCCTCCCCTTTGTCCAACACAGGGACATCCTAACCACAGTCCACCACAAGGACGTCCTCTTGTGCACCACAGGGTCGTCCTCCCCAGGGGCATCCTCTTTACTGACCACCACAGAGACATCCTCCACACAGTTTACCACAGAAATGTCCTCCCCAATGTCCACCATAGGAAAGCCCCCCCACTATCCAAAACAAGGACATCCTTTTGTGCACCACAGGGATGTCATCCCCACTATCCTCCACAGAGATGTCATTCCCACTGTCCACCACATAGATGTCCATTCCACTGTCCACCATCTTGACATCTTCTCAACTCTCCACTACAAGGACGTCTTTCTGTGTATCACAGGGATGTCCTCACTTCTGTCCATCAAAGGAGTATCCTCCAAACTGACCACCACAGTGATGTCCATCCCACTGTCCACCACAGGGACATTCTCCTCACTGGCCACTTCAGGAATGTCCTCCAATGTAACACAGGAATTTTCTCAGCACTGTCCACCACAGTGTCATCTTCCCCACTGACAACCACAGAAACATCCTCAACACTGTCCACCATAGAGATGTTCTCCTCACTGTCCAACAAAGGGACATCCTCCAAAATGTCCACCACAGAGATGTCCTTCCCACCATTGTCCAAGATAGAGATGACCTTCCCACTTTCCACCACAGGGACATCTTCCTCAATGTCCACCACAGGGATGTCCTACCATGGACCACAGAGACATCCTCTCTACAGACCACAACAGAAATATCCTCTCCAATGTCTAACCTAGAGCTTTCCTGCCATGGTCCACCCCAAGGATGCCCTGCCCACTGTCCACCACATAGAAATCCTTTTCACTGTCCACCCTTGTGATGTCCTCCTCACTGTACATCAAAGGAATGTCCTCCCTACTGTCCACGACAAAAACTTCTTTACCCTGTCCACCACAGGCTTGTCCACCTCACTGTCTCCAACAGGGAAGTCTTCCTGAATATCCACCACAGGAACTTCCTCCCCATAATACATCACAAGTAGGTCCTCCCAAATTTACACCATAGAGAAATCCTCCCCAATGTCCACCACAAAGACGTCCTCCTCGCTGTCCATACAGAGATGTCGTCCTCACTGTCAACCACAGGGAAGTTCTCCCTACAATCCACCAAAGGGACATCCTTCCCACTGTCCACCAGAAGGACGACTTCCCCACTGTCCACCACAGGGATGTCCTACCCACTGTCCACCACAGAAATTTTATCACCACTGTCCACCACAGGGACATACTACCCAACGAACACCACAGTGACATCCTCCTCACTGTCCACCACACAAAAGTTCTCCCCATTGTTCACCACAGGGAAATTCTCCACAATAACCACCACAGGGATATCTTCTGCACTCTAAACCACAAGGATGTCCTCCCCACTTTCCACCACAAATACATCCACCCCACTTTCCATTAGAAGTTTATCCATCTCATTGTACCCACAGAGATATCTTACTCACAATCCACCAAAGGCATTTCATCAGCACTGTCCACCACAGTTAAGTCTTCCTCACTGTCCTCCACAAGGACATCCTCCTTACTGTCCACTATAGTGTTCTCCTCCTCACTGTCAATCACAAGAATGTCCTCCCCATAATATACCACAGGGACATTTTTCCAATTTACACCATAGAGAAATTCTCCCCACTGTCCACTACAAAAATCCTCCCCACTATCCACACAAGAATGTCCTACTCACTGTTCGCCACAGGGATGTCTTCCCCACTGTCAACCATAGGGACATCCTACCCACTATCCTCCACAGGGACGTCTTCCTCATGGCTCACCACAGAGAAGTCCTCCAAACTGTTCACCACTGGAAAGTGCTCTACACTGTCCACCAGAGGGAAGTCCTCCCAATTCTCCACCACAGAAATGTCATCATCAACTTCCTCCACAGAGATATCCTCCCCACTATCAACCACAGGGATATCCTCCTGACTGTCCACAACAGTGATGTCCTCCACTCAGTCTACAACAAAGAAATCCTCTTCACTGTCCATCACAAAAAATTCCTCTCCACTGTCCAACACAGGGATGTCCTCCCCACTGTTCACCAAAGCAAATCCTTTCCACTGTCCACCAAAGGGATGTCCCTTTCACTGTCTACCAAAGGACTGTCCTCCCGATTTTCCACCAAAAAACGTCTTTTGTCCTGTTCACCACAAGTTTGTCCATCACTGTTCATCACTGTCCATCACACTGTCCACGATAGGGAAGTCCTCCTGACTGTCCACCACAAGAATGTTTTTCTCCATAATACCAAAAGTACATCCTCAACACTTTACACCATAGAGAAATCCTCCCCACTTTCCACCACAAGATGTCCTCCCAACTATCCACACAGGGATGTCCTTCTCACTGTCAACAACAGGAAAGTACTCCCCATTGTCCACCAAAGGATATCCTTCCTGCTGTCCACCATGGGGACGTCTTCCCCACTGTCTATACCTGGGAAGTCCTCCTCACTTTACACTACAGAAAAGTCTTCCCCAATGTCCACCACAGAGATGTTCTCCCCATGGTCCACCACAGAGATGTTTCCACCATCCATCACAGGGATGTCTTCCCCACTGTCCACCACAGAAACATCCTCTTCACTGTCCACAAATGGGAAGTCCTCCTCACTGTCTACCACAGTGAAGTCCAACCCAATGACCACCACAGTGATATTTCCCCAGTGTCTATTACAGGGATATCCCCCCCCACTGTCTAGTACAACGATTTCCTACCCACAGTCCACAAGAGAAAATTCCTCCCCATTGTCATTACAGAAAAGTTTTCCCCACTGTCCACCTGAGGGATGTCATCCTTACTGTCCACCACAGAGCTGTGATCCCCATTGTCTAAAACACTGTCCACCACAAGGATGTCCTCTCCACTATCCACCACAGGAATTCCTCCGCACTGTCCACAATAGGGATGTCCTCCTCACTGTCCACCATAGGGAAGTCCTCCCCACTTTCCTCCACAGGGACATCCTCCCCACTGTCCATTACAGGGATGTCCCTCTTTCTGTCCACCACAGAGATATCCTCCCTACTGTCCACCACTGGGATATTCTCCCCATTGTCCACCACAGGGTAATCTTCCCCACTCCCCACCACAGTGACATCCTCCTCACTGTCCACCACAGGAATGTCCTCCCCTCTGTCAACCACAGAGATGTGCTCCCCATTGTCCACCACAGGAACGTGCTCCTCATAATATTTCACAAGGACATCCTCCCCATTTTACACCATAGACAAACCCTCTCCATTTTCTACCTCAAAGACATCCTTCCCACTGTCCACACAGAAAAGTCATCCTCACTGTCAACCACAAAAAGTCCTCCCCACTATCCACCAAATGGACATCCATTGCACTGGCCACCAGAGGGACACTTTCTCCACTGCCCACCACTGGGACATCCTCTCCTCTGACCACCACAGTGACGTCCTCCAAACTGTCCACCACAGAAAAGTTCTCAACTGTTTTCCACAGGGAAGTGCTCCACACTGCCCACCACAGGGATATCTTCTGCATTGTAAACCTAAAGGATGTCCTCCCTATTTTTCACCACAAATACATCCTCCCCACAGTCCACCATAGTAATGTCCTCCTCACTGTCCACAATAAAGAAATCCTCCACACTGTCCATCACAGGGATGTCCTCCCCTGTGATGCAACCACAGTAACATCCTCAAAACTGTCCACAACAAGGAGGTCCTCCCCACTGTTCACCACAGGGAAGTGCTCCACATTGTCCACCACAGGGATATCTTCTGTGTTGTAAACCAAAAGGATGTCCTCCATATTTTCAACCACAATTACATCCTCCCCACTGTCCATTAGAGGGATGTCCATCTCAATATAGCCACAGAGATGCCTTACCCACTGTCCACCAAAGACATTTCATGCCCACTGTCCACCACAGCAAGTTTAACACACTGACGACCACAGGGACATCCTCTTCACTGTCCACCACAGAGATGTCCTCACCAATGTCCGCCACAGAGACGTGCTCCTTACTGTCCTCCACGGGGAAGTCCTGCAGATGGTCCACTGCAGAAACATCATCTGCACATCATGCAACACAGATGTCCTTTTCACTGTCAACAACAGGAACATCCTCCCCACTGCCACCACAGCAATGTCTTCCTCATTGTTCACAACAAAGAAGTGTTCCACACTGTCCACCACAGGAACATCCTCTCCTCTGACCACCAGAGTGATGACCTCCAAACTGTCCACCACAGAGAAGTCCTCCCCACTGTTCACACAGGGAAGTCCTCCACACTGTCCACCAAAGGGATATCTTCTGCATTGTAAACCAAAAGGATGTCCTCACTATTTCCACCACAAATACATCCTCCCCACAGTCCACCACAGGGATGTCCTCCTCACTGTCCACAATAAAGAAATCCTCCACACTGTCCATCAGAGGGATGTCCTCCCCACTGGCAACCACAGTAACATCCTCAAAACAGTCCACAAAGGGATGTCCTGCCCACTGCTCACCACAGAGAAGTGTTCCACATTGTCTATTACAGGGATATCTTCTGCATCGTAAACGACAAGGATGTTGTCCCTATTTTCTACCACAATTACTCCTCCTCACTGTCCATTACAGGGATGTCCATTTCAGTGTAGCCACAGAGATTCTTACCCACTGTCGACAATGGGATTTCATGCCCACAGTGACATCCTCCCCACTGTCTACCACAGGGATGTTCTCCTCTCTGGCCACAACGAAGAAGTCCTCCCCACTTTCCATCACAGGAATGTCCTTCACACTGTCCAACACAGGGATGTCCTCCCCACTGTCCACCACAGGGAAATCTTTTCCACTGTCCACAATAGAGACATCCTCCTCACTGTTCAACAAAGCAATGTCCTCCCCACTGTTCACCACAAAGACATCTTCCACCTGTCATCCACAGGGTTTTTCTCCTCACTGTCCATCACAGGGAAGTCCTGCTGACTGTCCACCACAGGAAATTATTCCCCATAATACACCACAATGTTTTCCTTCCAACTTTGCACCAAAGAGAAATCCTCCCCTGTCCAGTACAAAACGTCCTCCCTACTATCCACATAGGGATGTAATGCTCACTGTCAACCACAGGTAAGTGCTCCTCACCATCCACCAAAGGGACATCCTCCCATCTATCAACCAGAGGGACATGCTTTCCACTGTCTACCACTTGTATGTCCTCTCCACTGCCCACCACAGGGAATTCTTCCTCACTGTCTACCACAGGGATGTCCTCCCCACTGTAAACCACAGGGATGTCCTCTCCAATGTCCAACACAGAGACCTACTACCCACTGTCCACCATGGGGAAATCCTGCTGACAGTCCACCACAGGAACATCATCCTCACTTTCTGCCAGAGGGAAGTCCTTCCCTCTGTCAACCACAGAGACATACTCCCAACAGTCCACCACTGGGATGTCCTACTCACTGTCCACAACAAAGAAGTCCTCCACATTGTCCATCACTGGGATGTCCTCCCCACGGTCAACCGCTGTGACATTCTCCCCACTGTCCACCACAGGGATGTCCTCCTCTCTGTCCACAACAAAGAAGTCTTCCCCACTTTCCATCACAGGAATGTCCTTCACACTGTCCAACACAGGGATGTCCTCCCCACTGTCCACCACAGGGAAATCTTTTCCACTGTTCACAACAGAGAAATCCTCCTCACTGTTCAACAAAGCAATGTCCTCCCCACTGTCCACCACAAAGACATCTTCCACCTGTCATCAACAGGGTTTTCCTCCTCACTCTTCATCACAGCAAAGTCCTGCTGACTGTCCACCACAGGAAAGTATTCCCCATAATACACCACAATGTTGTTCTCCCCCCTTTGCACCATAGAGAAATTCTCCCCTGTCCACTACAAAACATCCTCCCCACTATCCACATAGGGATGTCCTGCTCACTGTCAACCACAGGTAAGTGCTCCCCACCATCCACCAAAGGGACATCCTCCCATCTGTCAACCAGAGGGACATCCTTTCCACTGTCTACCACTGGTATGTCCTCCCCACTGCCCACCACAGGGAAGTCTTCCTCACTGTCTACCACAGGGATGTCCTCCTCACTGTAAACCACAGGGATGTCCTCCCCACTGTCCAAAAAGGGTCATCCCCCACACTGTCCTCCACAGGAACATCCTCTTCACTGTCCACCACAGAGATGTCCTCCCCATTCTTATCCACAGGGAAGTCCTTCACACTGTCCACCACAGGGATATCTTCCACACTGTAAACTAAAAGGATGTCTTCCCCAATTTCCATTATGGGTGCCTCCTCCCTACTGTCCATTACAGGGATGTCCATCTCACTGTCCACCACAGAGATGTCATACCTATTGTCAACCACAGGGATTTCCTCCCCACTGTCCACAACATGGAAGTCTTCCCCACTGTCCACCATACGGACATCCTCCACACTGTTTACCACAGAGATGTCCTCCCAAATGTCCACCACATAAAAATTCTTTCAATTGTCCATCAAAGGGACATCCTCCTCACTGTAGGAACAAAGGAATGTCCTATCCACTGTGCACAACAAAGATTTCCCCCTATACACCACAGGGTTTTCCTCCCCACTGTTCAAAACAGGTAAGTCCTCCCAACTCTCCACCACAGGAACGTCCTCCCCATAATATATCACAATGACGTGCTCCCCACTTTACACCATAGAGAAATGCTTCCCACTTTCCCCCTCAACGACGCCTCCACACTGTCCACACAGAGATGTCCTCTTCACTGCCAACCACAGGGAATTCCTCCCCACCATCCGCCAAATAAACATCCTTTCCACTGGCCACCAGAGGGACATCTTCCCCACTGTCCTCCACTGGGGCATCCTCCTAAATGTCCACCACAAGGAAGTCATTCCCACTGTCTACCACAAGGATGTCTTCTCCACTGTCCACCACAGTGACATCCTCTCCTTCATTAACCACAGTGACATCCTCCAAACAGTCCACCACAGATAAGATCTCTCCACTGTTAACTCAGGGAATTGCTCTACACTGTCTACCACAGGGATATCTTCTGCATTGTACACGAAAAGGATTTCCTCACCACTTTCCACCACAAATACATCCTAACCACTGTCCATTACAAGGAAGTCCATCTCACTGTAGCCACAGAGATGCTTTACCCACTGTCAACCAAAGTGAATTCATGCCCACTGTCCTTCAAAGCAAAATCTTCCTCACTGTCCACCACAGGGAAGTCCTCCACATTGTCCCCCACAAAGATGTCCTTCCCAATGTCCAACACAGAGATGTGCTTTCTACTGTCCACCACGGGGATATCCTGAAGATTGTCCACCACAGGAATATCATCCTCACTTCCCGCAACAGGGATGTCCTTCGCACTGTCAACCACAGAGACATCCTCCACACTGTCCACCACTGGGTTGTCCTCACCACAATGAAGTGCTCCACACTGTCCACCACAGGGATATGTTCTGCATTGTAAACCACAAGGATGTCCACCCACTTTCCACCACAAATAATCCTCCCCACTGTCCATTACAGGGATGTCCATCTCACTGTAGCCACAGAGATTCTTACCCACTGTCCACCAAAGGGATTTCATGCCCACTGTCCACCACAAAAAGTCTTCTTCACTGTCCACCACAGGACCGTTATCCCCACTTTCCGCCACAGGGATGTCCTTCCCTCTGTCAACCACAGAGACATCCTCCCAACTGTCCATCACAGGGATTTTCTCCTCTCTGTCCACAACAAATAAGTCCTCCCCAATGTACATCACAAAATGTCCTTCCCACTGTCCAACACAGGGATGTCCTCCCCACTGTCCTCCACAGGGAAATCTTTTCCACTGTCTACAACAGAGACGTCCTCCTCACTGTCCACCAAAGCAATGTCCTCCCCACTGTCCATCACAAAGACATCTTCCCCCTGTCCACCACAGGGTTTCCCTCCTCACTGTCCACCAGAGGGAAGTCCTGCAGACTGTCCACCAAAGGAATGTCCTCCTCATAATACACCACAATACTTTCTTCCCACTTTTCACCATAGAGAAATCCTCCCCTGTCCACTACAAAATGTCCTCCCCAGTACCCACATAGGGCTTTCCTCTTCTTTGTCAACCACAGGTAAGTGCTCCCCACCATGCACCAAAGGGACATTCTCCCAACTGTCAACAAGAGGGACATCCTTTCCACAGTCCACCACTGGTATGTCCTCTCCACTGCCCACGAAAGGGAAATCTTCCACACTGTCTGCCACAGGGATGTCCTCCCCACTGTAAACCAGAGGGATGTCCTCCCCACTGTCCACCACAGGGACATCCTCCCCTCTATCCACCACAGGGACTTCCTCTTCACTGTCCACCACAGAGATGTCCTCCCCACTCTTAATCACAGGGAAGTACTCAACACTGTCCACAACAGGAATATCTTCCACACTGTAAACTAAAAGGATGTCCTCCCCAATTTCCATTATGGGTACATCCTCCCCACTGTCCATTACAGAAATGTCCATCTCACTGTCCACCACAGAGATGTCATACCCATTGAAATCCACAGGGATTTCCTCCCCACTGTCCTCCACATGGAATTCTTCCCCATTGTCCCGCACAGGGACGTCCTCCACACTGTCCACCACAGAGATGTCCTCCCCAATATCCACTACAGACAAATTCTTTCAATTGTCCAACAAAGGGACATCGTCCTCACTGTAGGAACATAGGAATGTCCTCCCCACTGTCCACCACAAAGATGTATTCCCTTGTGTACACCACAGGGGGTTCCCTCCTCACAGTCCACAACAGGTCAGTCCTCCCCACAGTCCACCAAATGGACATCCTTTCCACTGGCCACCAGAAGGACATCTTCCTCACTGTCATCCACTTGGACATCCTCCTTACTGTCCACCACAAGGAAGTCATTCCCATTCTCCACCACAGGGAAGTGCTCCTCACTGTCTACCACAGGGATATCTTCTGCATTGTAAACCACAAGGATGTCCTCCCCACTTTCGACCACAAATACATCCTCTCCACTGTCCATTACAGGGATATCCATCTCACTGTAGCCTCAGAGATGTCTTACCCAATGTCCACAAAAGGGATTTCATGCCCACAGTCCACCACAGGGAAGTCTTCCTCACTGTCTACCACAAAGATGTTCTCCCCAATGTCCACCACAGAGACATGCTCCCCACTGTTCACCATGGAGAAGTCCTGACAATGGTCCACCACAGGTAGGTCATTCTCATTTTCTGCCACAGGGATGTCCTTCCCACTGTCAACCACAGGGATGTCCTCCCGACTGTCCACCACAGCGATGTCCTCCTCACTGTCCACAACAAAAATATCCTCCACACTGTCCATCACAGGGATGTCCTTCCCACTGGCAACCACAGTAAAATCCTCCCCACTCTCCACCACAGGGACCTTCTCCTCACTGTCCACCAAAGGAATGTCCTCCCCAATGTCCACCACAAAGATGTCTTCCCCCCATCCACCACAGGGTTTTCCTTCTCACTGTCCACCACAGGGAAGTCCTGCCAATTTCCACCACAGGAACGTCCTCTGAATAATAGTCCTTCCCACTTTACACCATAGAGAAATCCTTCTCACTCTCCACTACAAAACGTCCTCCCCACTATCTACATAGGGATGTACTCCTCACTGTCAGCCACAGGGAATTCATCCCCACCACCCACCAAAGGGACATCCTCCCAAATGTCAACCAGAGGGACTTCCTCCCCTCTGTCCACCACTGATACATACTCCCCACATACACCACAGAGAAGTCCTTGTTACTGTCTAACACAGGGACATCCTCCCCACTGTAAACCACAGGGATGTCATTCCCCCTGTCCACCACAGAGACATCCTCCCCACTATTCACCACAGGGATGTCTTCCTCACTGTCTACCACAGAGAAGTCCTCCAAACTGTTCACTGTTGGGGTTCACACTAGCCCCACATTGGGGTGGCCAAAAAACGTCGCAGCCCAGGCAAAATATTGAGTCCCAGGCCCACCCATGTTTGGGCAGCCACTGTATTCCGGCCCAAACTAGGCCAGTCCCTCCAGTCTGTGGGTCGGGGTTCAGCAAGAGCGAGGGTGAGGGCAGACTCTACCTAATGTCTGATGTGTCTGATTCTCTCTCTATAGTCTGAACCTCAGTCTCTGCCTTTTATATGTCTTACTTCTAAGCCATGCCTCTAAGTTACACCTTTAATCATGCCCTTAGGTCTTGTCTCTAACTCTGATCTCTATACTTCTAAGTCATACTCTTAAGTCACACACCTTTAATCTCACACACTTTTAATCTCACACACCTTTAATCTCATGCACCTTTAATCTCAAGGTATCTAAACCAAGATTATCGGAGTGTGCTCATCTGTTGTAGGCTATTGTAATCCAAGTCTCATGTCAGGGTATATGGCTCAAGATGGCGGCAAAGCTGATAGCCGCTTTCTGCTAAAAGTCAGCGCCCAACAGGTCCCCCTTTTTAAATCTTTTTTTCAAAAGGGAAGGCTGGGAAAACTTACAGAAACTGTGCCTGTCCTAGGTTGGAGCAAAGGACCCCAGCCTCCCTTTCCCATCCTTGGATACTCAACAGCCATTGGTTGAGCTCCTGTCTTAGGATGGTGAGGCCTCCCTTCTTTTAGGAGTAAGGGTCTCGGTATGCTCTCTTACCTGTCACTGACTATTCTGCTTAGCACATAAGTTAGGGGATATACCTCATTAGTCTTGATGACAGAGGTTTTACAATCCCTTACATCCAGCCTGTAATAATGCACCTGTGTGGGTTTCATTTGAATAGCATCTCATACAAAAGCCATCAGTTTGTTGAACTGAATGGACCCAAAAGACAAGAGACTTAACAACACCTGAATAGTTAGTATGACAGCAACACTCTTTTTAAAGGGCAACATATAACTCCCTTTATCAGAGGAGTAAAAAGTGTTAGCCTCTTCTATTCTGTTTATAAATGTTTTATATCAGAATCTAAATCTATATAAATACAAAACTGATCATAGCTTTGATCTAAAAAAAACTAAGGAAATCCCTGTTCCTGCTCTAGTCAATCTCAAACCCAAAAAAATAACTATAGTAACTGTGGTAATGGGTTTTCTCCTGGGACTAAACAATCTAAATTCCCACTAAATCTAAAACAATCTAGTTCCCCACTAAATCATAAGTCAGGGAACCTAAAGCCACCCTGGATATTCAGGTGGTGATGTCTCCTTCAGCACTGATAACTTCCCAAGTCAGGTTTACTCGTTGATCTGATCCAGTTTGAAGGCAATTGTGAAGCATCTTCATGTTTCCTGTGAAGAAAAAATACACTTCTCAGGGGGTTTCTCCTCCCTGGATTTGTTATTGTTGTCTATTTGTTTAATCAGTCTCTCTGGCAGCCAACGTGCAGCATCTGCAGTTTGGGAATATATGCAAACAGAACCTCTTCCCCAGATAAACACTGGATTTGGCCCATTCCAGGTTCCAGTTAATGGGTCTTTCCAGAGTACTGTTGCAAAATTCTTTTTGGTATCAGGATGCCAGAATCTATCTGCGGCAGATTTTCCTTCAGAATCCAAATTTAAAAATTTTAAAATGAAGAGTGCATGATGAAGGATATTACTGGGGGATCCCTTGGTAGGGTACCATTCCCCCTTTTTAATTTTTTCAAATTGACATTTAATGGTTTGATGTGCCCTTTCTACTATATCTTGGCCCTGTGGATTATATGGAATACCTGTTTTATGTAGTATTCCCAATCTTTCACAAAATTGGTGGAAACTGGAACTTGTATAACCGGGGCCACTGTAAGTCTTTATTTGTTTAGGCACACCCAATACAGCGATTGTAGCAAGCATATGAGAAATCACATGCTTGCTTGCTTCTCCAGTTTGTAATGTTGCATAAATGAAACCACTGTATGTGTCTACACATACATGTATATATTTTTGCTTGCCAAATTCATTATAATGAGTAACATCCATTTGCCAGATACTGTTTGGTATCAGTCCCTTTGGATTTACACCCAAATGAGGAACTGGTAAAAGTTTAACACATGATTGACATTGTTTGACAATTTGTCTAGCTTGTTCTCTGGTAATTTTAAAGTTTTAGAATTAAGGTGATGTAACTCATGAGCCTTTATGGCCTGATCCAAATTAAATTTCTGATTTGATACAGTCACTGCAGCTATATGAGTAGCTAGTTCTGCCTTGGTATTTCCTTCAGAGAGAGGACCTGGTAGCCCTGGGTAACCTGGAACTCACTCTGTAGACCAGGCTGGCCTTGAACTCAGAAATACGCCTGCCTCTGCCTCCCAAGTGCTTGGATTAAAGGTGTGTGCCACCACTGCCTGGCCTAATCCAAATTAGATAATCCCTTCTTCACTTTTTCCTAATCCTTTCCCTGGGGAAAGCTTAGATTTTATTTACCATTTGAGCCATGATTACTTCATTAGGGCTGCACATAATCAATCCCAACTGGGATAACAGACCTCTGCCCCAGAGATTAATGGGAAGGCCTGAGATGACACAGGGTTGTATATTTCCTGTATTTCCTTCTTTATCTTTCCACGTTAGCACCTTAGAGCTTTGTAGTGGATTTTAACTTTGGCCAATACCCCTTAAATTGGTTAAGGTTGGGGTCAGAGGCCAGGTAGCAGGCCAATCACTTTGTTTTAGGATAGTCACATCAGCTCCTGTGTCAACCAAGCCTTGAAATGCCTTTCCATCTAGCCAAATTGTCATCATAGGTTTTTGTTTAACTATAGGCTGTACCCAGTATGCATCAGAGGAACCAAAGCCTTGATCCTCTCTTTTAGGATTCTTATATTTGTGATTACTAGGGGACAATGGAAGTAACAATAGTTGAGCTATCCTCTTTCCTGCAGGAATGGTGACTATATTCTGATTTGCCTGTGCCATTACTTTAATCTCACCCTGATAATCATTATCTATAACTCCAGGAAAAATTTGTAGTCCCTGCATAGTAGTACTGCTTCTTCCCACTATCAGGCCAAACACATTTGGATAGAGTGGTCCAAACACTGCAATGGGTAAGGCCTGAGGTCCCATTTCTGGGGTTAATACTGTGTGGGTGGCAGAACTGAGGTCTAGTCCTGCGCTTCCTGGTGTTGCTCGACTGAGTTCAGAAAGGGATTGGTGTTTGCTGGTAGGACACTGACTGCTCCATAAGCCTGTTTTGGCTTGTGTCAGTTCGGGGCCTGGAGCTGGCCCCTGTTCCCATTTCCCTGATTATGGGAAAGGGTGTTTCCTTGTGTGTCTCTTTTGGACCTACATTCACTAGCCCAATGCCTTCCACATTTGCAAATTGGGCAGAGCCCAGGCTGTTTTCTGGGGTGTCTCTGGCTTAACTCATTTTCTACTTTGCAATCTTTTGCAAAGTGTCCAGGCTTACCACATTTAAAACATGCCTTTCTGTCTTTACTTGCCAAAAAATCTCTTACTGATTTTCCTTGCATGACAGCCGCCATAGCTAAGCCCTGTTGGTAAGAAGGACCTATGTCAGAACAGAGTCTGATATACCCCGTAAAGTCTGTCTTTTTCCTATAAGGTCTAATGGCCGCTTGGCAGGCAGGATTAGCATTTTCATATGCAAGTTGTTTCACATAATCTACACCTGCCTCTGCATTACCAAAAATCCTTCCTGCTGTTGTCATTAATTGATGAACAAAGTCAGAAAATCGCTCATCAGGCCCTTGCCTGACTGTTGTTAAAGATGCAACAGGGTCTCCCTTTACCAGAAGTTTACTCCAAGCCTTCATGGCTGCATTTTGAATTTGAGCAAATAAACCTGGGTCATATTGCATCTGGTTATCACTAGAAGCAAATTGCCCTTCTCCTACTAAGGCATCAAAGGACCAACCATTGCCTGTCTGAATATTTCTCCTAGCTGTTTCTTTGCAATTCTCATGATACTCTGATTTCCAAATTAAATAGTCTCCACCACTAAGAACTGCTCTCGCTAACGTATTCCAATCACTAGGAGTTAGCCACTCCTCTGCAGCAGAGTCTAAAATTGCAAGAGTAAAAGGAGCAGTGGCACCGTATTGAGATACTGCATTTTTTAATTCCTTAATAATTTGAAAATTAAAACCTGTGTGATGTCTCCAAGCAACTCCTTGATTGTCTCTAGTCTCAGATACAGGGAAAGCCTCAGCCTTTCCCTCCTCTGGCTAATCTGTGGCTAATCTTAAGCTAGGTGATAGGGACTGCCTTAGGATTCCTGGTTGAGGAATGCAAGGAGCCAAGGGATTTTCACAGTTTACCTCTTGAGACATCTTTCCTGTCTTTAATTTTTGTAGCTTATTAATTAAGTCCTGATACTCTTTTTCTAGCTCTATTTGTTGTTTAAGAACAGATATTTTTTCCTGTAACTCCCTTATGGGATCTATAACCACCATCTTCATTGGGGGAGCACTTGGAGGTGGAGGTGCATAGGGAGGGGGCATTTCAGAGTCATAAAATTTGACTTCCTCTTTCTCTTGGTCAGCACAATCTGGCTCTGACAAATTGTCATCAACCTTTGGTTGTATTTTAGATTCTAACTTACGCTTCCTTTTATTTTGAACAAAAAAGACATCATTCAAGAACAAAAACAGAAACTTAACACATGTGTGCAGCAAATAACAAAACCAAAACAGAGAGTTGAATTCAGGCTGACTAATGTCTTGACCCATTTTCAATACCTTTCTGGAAGCAAACCAAAACTGAGAGTTGGATTCAGGTTGACTAATTTCTTGTCCCATTTCCTTACCTTTCTCAACGCGGAAGATTCCTGCAAAAATCAACAGATCCTTCTTATAGTAACATCTGTCACTGGGTCTCTCATTCTTGCTGCCCCACGTTAAGCGCCAAAATAATGTTGAGGCCCAAGCTCGAGTCCCTGTTCGGGCGCCAAAATAATGTCGGGGTCCACACTAGCCCCACGTTGGGGTGGCCAAAATAAATGTTGCAGCCCAGGCAAAATGTTGAGGCCCGGGCCACCCCACGTTTGGGCAGCCACTGTATCCCGGCCCAGGCTGCTGCTCCGGTCTGCGGGTAGGGGTTCAGCAAGAGCGAGGGTGAGGGCAGATTCAACCTAATGTCTGATGTGTATGAATCTCTCTCTATAGTCTCCCTAATGTCTGGTTCTGTCTTCTATAGTCTCCCTAATATCTGATTTTGTCTTCTATAGTCTGATTTCTGATCTGTTCTGTCTCTGCCTTTTATATGTCTCACTTCTAAGCCATGCCTCTAAGTTACAGCTTTAATCATGCCCTTAGGTCTTGTCTCTAACTCTGATCTCTATACTTCTAAGTCATACTCTTAAGTCACACACCTTTAATCTCACACACCTTTAATCTCACACACCTTTAATCTCAAAGTATCTAAACCAAGATTATCGAAGTGTGCTCAGCTGTTGTAGGCTATTGTAATCCAAATCTCATGTCAGGGTATGGCTCAAGATGGCTGCAAAGCTGATAGCTGCTTTCTGCTAAAAGTCAGCCCCCAACAATTTATGTTGTGGACTGTGGGAAGAATGTCTCTGTTGTGGACATTGGGAAAGACCTCCTTGTGGTGAACATTGGGAAGAATGTCTTTCTTGTGGACAGAGGTGAGGATGTCACTTAGGTGGACAGTGAGAAGGACATCCCTTTAGTGGTCAGTCTGGAAGATCTTTCTTTTGTGGACAGTGGGAAGGAAATCACTGTTGTCCATGTGGTGGACAGTAGAGAGTACCTTTCTGTGGTGAACAGTGGGAAGAAGGTCCATGTGTTGAACAGTGGGGAGGATATTTATGTTGTGGATTATGGGAAGGATGTCAATGTTGTGGACGTTGGGAAGGACCTCCGAGTGCTGAACAGTAGAAAGCATGTCCTTCTCATGGACAATATAGAGAAACACCATGTGGTGGACAGTTTAAGGACGTCTCTGTGGTGGACATAGGAAAGGACATCATTTAGTGGACATTGGGAAGTATGTTCCTGTTTTGGACACCAGGGTGTACCTTTCTGTGGTGGACAGTGGGAAGGACATACCTGTTGTGGACAGTGTGGCGGATGTCGCTTTGGTGAACAGTGAAAAGGACATCCCTGTGGTGGACAGTAGAGAGGACTCCCCTATGGTGTACAATGGGAAGGAGGTCCCTGTAGTGGACCATGGAAATGATATGCCTGTTGTGGACAGGGCAGAGGACATCCCTGTGGTGGACATTGTAAAGACATACCTGTGGTGGACGGAGAGCACTTCCCTGTGGTGGACAGTGAGAAGGACATCCCTGTGGTGGACATTGGAAGGAAATATATGTTGTGGACTGTGGGAAGGACGTCCCTGTTGTGGACATTGGGAAAGCCCTCCTTGTGGTGAACAGTAGGAAGTATGTCCCTCTAGTGGTCATTAGGGAGGAACTCCATGTGGTGGACAGTGGGAAGGATTTTCCCTTCTGGTGGACAGTGGAGACGATGTACCTGTGGTGGACAGTGGAAAGGACGTTCTATGGTGGACAGTGGGAAGACTGTCCCTTTGGTGGAGAGCAGGGAGGTGCTCTCTGTGGTGGACAGTGGGAAGGACATCCCTGTGGTGGACAGTAAAAGGGTGTCACTTTTGTGCACATTGGGGAAGATGTCCCTCTAGTGAACAATGGGAAGGACATCCCCATTGTGGACAGTGGTGAGGAGAACCCTGTGGTGGACAGTGGTAAGGATGCTCCTGTGGTGGACAGCAGGGAGAACCTCACTTTGTGGACAGTGGGAATGACGTCCCTGTGGTGGACAATGCAAAATAAGTCCCTGTGATGCACAATGGTGAGGAAATCCCTCTTGTACACAGAAGGATGTCCTTGTTGTGGACAGTGGGGAGGACCACACTCTGGTGGACTGTGGGGTAGGATATCCCTGTGGTGGACAGTGGGAAGGATGTCCCTTTGGTGGACAGTGGGAAGAAGGTCCCTGTGGTGGACGGTGTGGAGGAACTCCTTGTGGTGGAGAGTTGAGAGGATATCCCTGTGGTGGACCATGTGTAGGACATTTCTGTTGTGTACATTGGGATGGACATTCTTTTGGAGGAAGGTGGGGAGTACATCCCTGTTGTGTACAGTGGGATGGATGTTTCTGTAGTGGACAGTGGGGAACATATTTGTGTGGTGAACAGTTAGGAAGACGTCCCTGTGGTAAACTGTTGCAGTGAAGTCCTTTTTGTGGACAGCTAAAGGATGTCTATGTGGTGTACAATGGGAAGGACATCCCTGTTGTAGACAGTGGGGAGGACATCCCTGTGGTAGACAGTGGTTAGGTTCTACCTTTTTTGCACAGGGGGATGTCCCTGTGGTGCACAGTGGGGAGTATGTTCCTGTTGTTTACAGTGGGAAGGACTTCGCTGTGTTTGATAGTTGAGAGGACATCCGTGTTGTGGACAGTTGGGAGGATGTCCCTGTGTTGGAGAGTTGAGAGGATTTCACTGTGGTGAACAGTGTGGATGACGGCCTTGTGGACAATGTCCTTGTAAGGACAATGATCCTGTATTGCACAAGAGAATGTCTCATTGGTGGACAGTGAAAAGGATGTCCTTGTAGAGGGGAGTGCAGAAGACATCTCTGGGTTGGACAGTGGTAAGAACATCCCTGTTGTACACAGGAGGATGTCCCTGTGGTGTACAGTGAGAAGGACATCCCTGTGGTGGACAGTAAAGAGGTCTTCACTTCAGTGGACAGTTGAAATGATGTCCTTGTGGTCGACAGTGAGAAGGATGTCCCTTTGGAGGACAGTGGAGAGGACATCATTGTGGTGGACAGACAGAAGGATGTCCTGTGAGGGACAGAGGGGAGGACCTCCCTGTGGTAGACAGTGGGTAGGATGTCCCTGTGGTTTACAGTGCAGAGGATATTCGTGTGGTTGATGGTGGTGAGGACTTCCCTGTAGTGCATATTGTTGAGGACAACCATGTTGTGGACAGTGGTAAGGATGTCCTTGTAGGACACAGGAGGATATCCCTGTGGTGGAGAGTGGGAATGGCATCTGTTTGGTGGACCATGGAAAAATGTCCCTGTGGTTGACAGTTGGGAGGACCTAACTGTGGTGGACAGTGGGGAGGACACATCTTTTGTGGACAGTGGGAAGGACATCCCTGTGGTGGATTGGGGAAAGGACATCACTTTGATGGACAGTAGAGAGGACCTCCCTGTGGTGGACACTGGGAAGGAGGTCCCTGTTGTGGACAGTGGGGAGAATATTTCTGTGGTGGACCATTGAAATTACGTCTCTGTAGTGGACAGTGGAGAGGACCTCTTTGTGGTAGACAATGGGTAGTACGTCCCTGTGGTAAACAGTGTGTAGTATGGTCCTGTGGTGGACACTGGGGAGGACATCCCTGTTGTCGATATTTGGAAGGACCTCAATGTGGTGAACAGTGGGAAGGATATCTCTCAGGTGGACAGTGGGAAGAACATCCCTGTGGTGGATGGGGGAAGGACATTCCTCTGGTGGACAGTGAAGAGGACTTTTCTGTGTTGGACATTTGGGATGACATCCCTGCTGTGAATAGTGGAAAAGACATTTCTTTGGTGGATAGTGGGGAGGATGTCCCTTTTGTGGAGAGTGCAGAGGACATCTCTGGGCTGGAGAGTGTTGCTGACATCCGTGGTGTGCAAAGGAGGATGTCCCTGTGGTGCACAGTGGTGAGGATATCCATGTTGTGCACAGCAAAATGTCCCTGTTCTGCAAAGTGGGTAGGATGTCACAGTGGTCAATGGTGAAAAGGATGTCACTGTGGTGGACAATTTGGAGGATGTCCCTGTGGTGGACAGTGGAAAGGACGTCCCTTTGGTGGACAACAATGAGGAATTCTCTATGGTGGACTGTATGAAGGATGTCCTTGTTGTGGTCAGTGGGGAGGATGTTCCTGTGATAGACAGTAGGGAGGATGTCTCTGTGGTGGACAGTTGAAAAATGTACCTTTGGTGGACAGTAGGAAGAACGTCACTTTGGTGGGCAGTGGGAAGGATATCCCTGTGGTAGACAGTGGGTAGGATGTCCCTGTGTAGGACAGTGGGTACAACGTTTCTGTGGTGGACAGTGGGAAGGACATCACTGTTGTGGACAGTGGGGAGTATATTTCTGTGGTGGACAGTTGAATTGATGTCCCTGTGGTGGACAGTGGAGAGGACCTATCTGTGATGAAGATTGGAGAGAACCTCCCTGTGGTAGACAGTGGGTAGGACGTCTCTGTTGTGGACAGTGGCTAATACGTTCTTGTGGTGGACACTGGGGAGGATGTCCCTGTACTGGACAGTGGGAAGGAGGACTCTGTGGTGGACAGTGGGAAGGACATTTATGTTGTGTAGTTTCAGAAGCCAGGAACCTCGCCTCTTACCCTTACCCCCTACCTCTCCCCCCTGCAGCTTCATCTCCCTGGCAACCACAAGGTCCTGCTTGATAGTTTTGTCCCCTGCAGCTTCATCTCCCTAGCAAGCACAAGGTTCAGCTTGACAGTTACAGATAGACTTATAGACTTAAAGCATGAGTGAGACTGGATCATAGCCTGTGACCTGCTCTCCTCGGGGTAAGCTTCATTTTCATTCTGTCCCATAAGAATAGGCCATTCACTGTCGAATGAGGCGTCCTTCATAAAGGACCTCAAAGTCTCAGAGAGAGAGGAATTAGGGTTAAGAAAAAAGATCTTATAAGTTTCTTTGTGTTTATTGATGAACAGTGTCCTTGGTTCATGATTGATGGTCCTATCATACACCCTAAGAAGTGGCAAAAGGTGGGTCGTGAACTAAATGAAAAAATTAAATGTGAAGGTGACGGTGCAGTTAATCCAACAATTTTCTCATTTTGGGGTATTATTAGGGACATTATTGAGGATGCTAACAGAAACTCAGGTAAACGCCAGCTCTTTTCAGTCACAGAATACTGCTTATCACAATCGCATCCTGGCTCTGCCGGTTTCTCCCGCCCGCCATCTCAGGCTTCTGTTCTTTTTACACTTATTGATATGCCTCATGAGTCTCAGCTTCCTTCCTTGTCTGATTCTCCTCATATTTATCCTGATTTGTCAGCTTTGGATTTCTCAACCCTGGCTTCGCCTGTGCACCCTTGTCATAGTTCTGTTTCCGCTGCTCCTTTGCCCACACAGTATGTGCGTTTAGCCACTGGCAACCCTTACATCTCTCATTCTCAAACTTCCTACTGTAATCCTGTTCTTCGGAAGCACCCGCCTCTATGCTCACCTTCCCCAGCCTCTTGGAATTCCCCACCACCCCACCTCCATCTCCAGCCACTGCTGGGGCTGCTACACAGCACTTGCCCCCTTCCAGCCCAACTTCCTTTGTCTCTGCCCTCACCCCTCCAGCCGCAGCCGCAGCGCACCCTGCCTCTACCCTTCCAGCTGCAGCCATTGCTTCTGAATCAGAGCCTTTGGATTCTGGTGTTAGCCAGTTCCCTCGGTCTCCACATCACTTCCTATGTCTGTGGTTTTGACTTTCCCTGCTACCCTGCCTGTTTCTCTCTCTGACATGAAGACCCGCCTTTCTTCTTAGGTCCATGAATTGGCAGACATCCTCCACCTTCAGGAGCAAATTTCACAGCTCTCAGCCCTTTGTTCCTCCACCCCTGTGGAGGACTCTCAATGTTTGGTTTTCCCTGTCACTCACTCTCAGGGTATCCCTCCTCAGACAACTGCAGCACCTGATTCTAGCTCCTCACAGACCCCGCCACTCCCTCCCCATTCCTGGTCTAGTGCTCAGCATTCACACAGCCACACGCCTGCCACTTCTTCTTCCTCCTCACACCCTGTGCCCCCTTCCTCTTCATGTTCCTCTCATGAACCTTCCCAGCCCTCTTGCCCCCAATTGGGGACAGAGGCCGAGTCTTCTGGAGATGAGGATGAAACAGAGCCAGAAGGTGGAAGCAGGGACGAGGGCAGAGCCAGGACAGAAAATGAAAACATGTGCCCTATGGAGAATCCTACAATCTTTTAAAAAACTCCGCTTTAAACAGTTAGAAAAATTAAATCGGCTGTTAGGAATTATGGGCCCAATGCTCCCTTCACTCTTTCCCTTCTTGAAAGCCTTGGGGCAGGTGGATATTTAACATCCAATGAGTGGTTGACAGTTGCCCAGGCCATATTAACTCGGGGACAATTTCTTTCCTGGCAGACTGATTGGGCAAATCGTTGCAGGTCTCAGGCACAAGTCAATCTCTCAAGCTCATGCTCACCCTCCAATAAATGGACACTTGATAAACTTCTAGGTTGAGGGAAATATGCCTCTAACCAAATACAGCAAAAAATTTTCTCTGGGTCTCTTGGCTCAGTCTTCCTCAGCAGCTATGAATGCCTGAAGAGCCATTCCCATGAAAGGCTCTGTCCTTTCCCCCTTGACCAAGATCATTCAGGGCAATCAAGAAGAATTTTCAGAATTTGTTGCCCGCCTCCTGGAGGCAGCTGAGATATCCTTGGGACCTGGCCAGGGAGACAATAAACTTCTTCAGCAGCTTGTTTATGAAAATGCTAACTCTGCCTGTAGGGCTGCCCTTCGAAGGAACTATGAAAATAAAGATTTGGATGAGATGATTCATATCTGCAAGGATGTAGATCCCTTTGCCCAGAAGGTCTCACAAGCCATCAATCTAGCTGTGGGAGCGACCACTACAGCTACTAGTGGTGGGGCAAACATATCCACCTGTTTTAGATGTGGTCACCTGGGTCATTTTGCTAAACAGTGCCCTCAGGGTAAACCCATGGCTCAGCTCCCACCTCAATGGAAGGGAGAGAGTTCACTTCCAACGACCCCTTGCCCTCGCTGCAGGCTAGGCAAACATTGGGCTACTGCCTGCCATTCCAAAACTGATATTTTTGGCAACCCCCTCCTCCCCTTCAGGGAAACAGGATGTGGAGCCAGACCCGGACCCCTTAGCCAGTCTCCTTTCTGCCAGACTCGGGGAACAGCCAGGCAGGGCCACATCAAACCTTCCATCAACAGCTCCCAAACCAGCCACAGCCCTCTGTAGGGCTACTCCAGGGATTGCAGGATTGGACCTCTGTGCCTCCTCCATACAATATTAGAAGCTGGAGGAGGAGTTTAGATGATCCCTAATGGTGTCTTTGGGCCTCCCTCACACCAGACTTATTATCTTATCTTGGGCAGAGCATCTGCCACACTCCAAGGCATTACCATTTTTCCTTCAATCGTTGATAACGATTACTCTGGAGAAATTAAAATATTGGCCACTAGTTCTAGAGGGCCCCTTCACATTCGCCAGGGACAGTGCCTTGCACAGGCCCCTCCCCTTCCACTAGACACCTCCACACCTTCCTTGGTCCCGTCCTGGAGTGCTTCCACCCCTGGGTTTTCTGATGTCTATTGGGTCTAAAGACTCTCACAAGAGTGCCCACAATTAAAACTGAAACTTAATGGCAAAAACTTTGAGGGCATACTTGACTCAGGAGCGGACTCCAGATTTATTTCACAGGCCTCTTGGCCCTCCTCTTGGCCCTGTCAGCCTTCTTTAACTCACCTTCAAGGCATTGGCCAGTCCACCAACACCCTTCAAAGCTCCCAATTGCTCACTTGAGAGGACCCTGACGGTAATACATTCATTGTACCTGGCCTCCCTCTAAACTTATGGGGTCGAGATATATTGAGTCAAATGGGAGTTCTTATGTTTAGCCCCTCTGCAGTTGTTACCCACCAGATGCTGGACCAGGGGTTCATCCCTGGACAAGGCTTGGGCAGATTCAACCAAGGGATCCCCACCCCAATTGCTGTTACACCAGAGACCTCACGCTCAGGACTAGGTTATGATTCAAATTTTTCTTAAGGACCATTCCTCCCCCTGCATGAAAGACAGATAAGATCACCTGGAAGTCAGATTCCCTTGTCTGGGTCGACCAATGGTCCCTCCCTCAACATAAACTTTCAGCGACCTTGCAGTTGGTGCAGGATCAATTAGATGCTGGCCACATTGTACCGTCCATCTCCCCTTGGAATACACCCATTTTGTGATACAAAAGAAAGGGTGCAGAAGGAGACTGCTCCAGGACCTCAGAGAAATTAATAAGACTATGGTCCCAATGGGAGCCCTCCAGCCTGGCCTCCCCTCCCCCGTGGCAATACCTAAGGGTTACAATAAGATGGTTATTGATTTGAAAGATTGTTTTTTTTCTGCATCCCCTTACACCCAGAGGATTGTAAACGTTTTGCCTGTAGCCTTCCCATTGTTAATTGCATTGGGCCATCTCCATGATTTCAGTGGAGAGTCCTGCCTCAAGGCAGGGCCAATAGTCCCACCCTTTGCCAAAAGTTTGTGGCCCAGGCCATTGACTCTTTTCACCTTAAATACCCTGAGTTATATATTGTCCATTATATGGATGACATTCTTCTGGCTAGCCCTGATGATACCACCTTGCTCAGGGTGGGCCAAGAGTTGGTAACTGCCCTCCAAGGCCTCAGGCTGAAGATTGCCCCCGAGAAGGTCCAGCTACAGCCCCCACATTTATTCTTGGGTTTTGAGCTTCACCCCTCTAAGGTTCTCTCTCAAAAAATTGAACTTAGAAAAGATTCCTTACAAACACTTAATGACTTTGAATGTCTCTTGGGAGACATAAATTGGTTGCGCCCCTATCTAAAATTAACAACTGGAGAACTTAAGCCTCTATTTGATATTCTTCGAGGAGATTCTGACCCCTCCTCCCCCCGTGCCTTAACCCCTGAGGCCACCTCCACCCTTAAGCTCGTGGAGAAAGCCATTCAACAACAGACTGTTACCTATTATTCTCCAACCTCCCCCTTATGGCTATTGGTTCTTCCCACCATGTTTGCCCCCATGGGATTGTTGTAACAGACTAAACCTTTGTATTGGCTTCATTTGCCCGCCACCCCTCCTAAAGTGCTACCTGTTTATCCTGCCTTGGTGGGACAGATCATAAGGATGGGAAGAGAGACCTCCCTGAAGCTCTTTGGTAGAGACCCTGACCCTGTCAGCGTTCCCTATGATGCCACTCAAGTTCGGTGGCTACTTCAGACCTCAGATGAATGGGCTATTAACTGTATTTCATTTCAGGGAAAGATAGATAACAACTCTCCCTCTGACAAACTTATCCAGTTCCTTGAACACCAAGCGGTGGTCTTCCCTAAAGTGACTAAGAACATCCCCATTCCTCAAGCACCACTGATTTTTACAGATGGATCCTCCTCTGGGGTTGCAGCCTTTAATATAGGTGGACAGGTCTCTAAGTTTCAGACCAAATTTTCCTCAGCACAGTTGTTAGAATTGGTTGCTGTTATTCAAGTCTTTAGGACTTTCCCAGATTGTGCCTTTAATCTTTTTACTGACAGTGCATATGTGGCTCAATCAGTGCCTCTGTAAGAGACCGTACCCTTTACACGGCCATCTACCAATGCTTCCCTCCTCTTTTCTGAGCTTCAGGAGATAATTTTAGCTAGATCCCATCCATTCTTTGTGGGTCATATATACGCCCACTCTGGTCTTCCTGGATCCCTAAGTGAGGGAAATGACCTCGTTGACAGGGCCACCTGAGGGTCTCCATTTACCTTGGCGACCTTGGCCCTGCCTTCTGATCCTGTACAACAGGCACAAAAGGCCCACCAATTATATCATCTAAATGCCCAGACCCTCTGACAGATGTGCTCTATTACCAGAGAACAGGCACACCAGATAGTGTGTCAGTGCCAGGGATGTCTCACCCTCCTACCTGAGTTACATTTGGGGGTGAACCCTCATGGCCTCACCCCAGGAGAGATATGGCAAATAGATGTTACTCATTTTGACCCTTTTGGTAAGCTTAAGTATATACATGTTTCTATTGATACCTTCAGTGGTTTTCTTTGTGCCTCACTACAATCTGGTGAGGCTACCAAAAATGTTATTAGTCATGTGATTTTTTTGCCTTGCCTTTATGCCCATACCTAAGATACTTAAGACTGATAACGGCCCTGGATATACCAGCGCCTCCTTCAAACAGTTCTGTGCCCAGCTTAATATTAAATACGTTACTGGTATCCCATATAAACCCCAAGGACAGGGCATTGTAGAAAGGGCACATCAGACCTTAAAGAACATGCTCTTAAAATTACAACATTCAAGGGGCATTTTATACCCCAAAAGGGGAATCATAAAATCTTGTTAAATCATGCACTATTCGTTCTCAATTTTTTGACCCTTGATGAAAAAGGAAAGTCTGCAGCAGACAGATTCTGGCACCCTACTACAGCAGACCCCTATGCCAAAGTCATGTGGAAAGATCCATTGACATATAAGTGGAATGGTCCTGACCCAGTCCTTATCTGGGGAAAAGGACACATGTGTATATATGATTCCAAGGAACAAAACACCAGATGGCATTCAGAAAGACTGGTGAAGTTGGCTAACTCTACCCCAGGGATACCCCCTGAGAATGGTTCTTAACTGTGCTTCCTTTCAGAAAAGTGCATCCAGTTGCCTTGCTCCTCCTGCTCCTCCTGCTCACACTTCAGATTTATCCAAATGTGAGTATCAAACCCCAGCATTCCCCATACCAGATTTATAATTTTACTAGGGTCATAATAAACCAGGCAGGAGACATTGTTAATTTCAGCTCTTAACTTGGAACCCAGCCTTAATGGCCCTCTTTAGAGGTGGATCTTTATGCTCTTGCCCTGGGAGCCAGTGCAGACTGGGGAACCCCCTCCCATTATTGGCCCCAAAGTTGGCTGGTTGATGCACCTAACCCCAATTATGATGGCCACCTTATAGGATGTAATTCCTATGATAGGAGAGTCTCCTTGGCCAATGATCCATCTGGCCTCTATATATGCCCTGGGCCCACCCACCACGGTCGCTCTCAAAATTATAAATGTGGCTATAGCTCTGATTATTATTGTGCATCTTGGGACTGTGAAACCACAGGAGATGCATATTGGAGTGATATAATCCCACTCCTCCTGGGATTATATCACCTTAAGGAGAAAGTTTCTACCTACATATTTACAGGATAAACTAGGAATTAAGACTGCCCAACCATTTAAATCCTGGTGTGAATTCAAATGGTGTGTCCCTCTTCTTATATCCTTTATGGATGTAGGGAGGAGTAAAGACTGGACAGGCCAAGGATATGAATGGGGCCTACGTCTAAGAGAGTGCTCGACCTTTACACTTATCTGCTCGGACCCGAGACTCATCTTTAGAATTAAGCTCCTTAAGAGTATCCCTAATAAAAATGTTGCTGCTGTGGGCCCTAATCCTGCCATATAGCACCCTCGGCCACCAGCCAAGCCTGTCCCCAGGCCTGGAATTACTGCTCCAGCCATTTTGCTTCTCCTCACCTCCCCCCAGGTTACCTTATTTCAGCCCACTATGTCTGCAGGCCCTCCTAGCTCTGCTGACCTTATTATTTCTCTGGCAAATACCTCCCTTGAAGCTATTCATAATACCAGTGAATATCAATATCAAGAATATTGGATTTGTTTTTTGCCTACTCCCCCTTTTTATGAGGGAATAGCTGTTTTTTACCCCTCCCTCCTTTTCTGATAATAGCAATTTGTTATTATGGGCTACTTCACCTGAGGGAGTTCTCACTATTAGTTCCATCTTGGGCATAGGCCTCTGCCTTTTGGGGCCCTCTATGCTTCCCCCTGCAAGATTTGGTCCCTATTTGTAATCAGACTTTGATTTTAAATAATACCTTTTTATATACCATAGCATCCAATGGTACCTATTTTGCCTGTGCCACTGGATTGACATTATATATTTCCAATTTTGATTTGTTAAAGTCCAGAGATTATTGTGTAGTTGTTACCATTCTCCCTCATTTTTTTTATTCACGATTCAGAATATTTTCTTAATGTTCTGGATCAAGGTCTTTCCCTTAGGATCAAACGAGTGCTTCTGACAGCCCTTACATTATCTGTCATATTAGGAATCAGCGCTATTGGCGCAGGTATTGGCATTGCTTCTCTAGTCACCTCCAATAATGATTATGCCCATCTTCAGTCTCTTATTGATAAAGATTTAAATAATTTGAGAGAAGGAATACAAGACCTTAAGGACTCTGTGGCTTCTCTTTCTGAGGTGGTGTTACAGAACAGGAGAGGACTTGACCTTGTCTTCTTTAAGGAAGAAGGTCTCTGTGTAGCCCTCAGAGAAGAATGTTGCTTTTACTCTGATAAGACAGGCCTTGTCCAAAATAGCCTGGACAAAGTCAAAAAAGTTTAGAGGAAAGAAAAACAGCCAGAGAACAACATGAGTCATGGTATCAAAATTGGTTCTCCACTTCACCTTGGCTTACTACCCTATTGCCTAGTTTACTAGGACACTTTGTTGGTATTTTATTGCTTCTGTCTTTGGCCCTTGGCCTCTTAACTGTCTCACAAGTTTTGTTAAGAACCAGATTGATGCTGCCATCAAGAAGCCAGTTGAAGTTCATTACCATCAACTGAATACTGTATGAGATCCAGAAGTGACTCTGCCGGAGACAGGCACAGCTGCCAGCCCCCCTACCTCCCCCTATGGCCGACCCCTAGATTTCCATGCACTCAAGAAAGGTTCCTGGTATGCCTGGCTCTGCCCTCGTTTCTCTCGCTAGGGAGCCTGGCCTTTTGATAACCCTGACAAAAATTGGCTTTTTCCTAAACTAAGGCCTGCCTTTGATGTGGCCCTCTAATATCAGGGAGTTTTCCATTATGACAATATTACACCCCAAATAACAAATGGCTGTTAACCTAGGCATTCACACAGGGATTAGGATATCTGTGAGTTAGCCCAATGACAGGATTATTGTAGGTCAACTTCCCATAGGCCCACCCAATGCAGCTGAAAAGGAGTGCGTGGTGCTGGGAGTGGGTGCAGCCTACATAGCCTAAGACAGGGCCCTCACCCTCCTTTCACAAACCTCGGGGTCCCTTGACGTTGCCCATTGTCGACAGCCTAAAGCCTTCGACCATCAATGTGACTCATCTCACATCAGTATCTTGGGGTTATAAACTTGTCCAAGACCCCCCACAATTTAAACTCCAAATTCTAAACTCATGTAGTTGGGATTGATCACAATATGCCCTCTCCATCTAAACAGAGAAGGGGGAGATATCAGAAGCCAGGACCCTCGCCTCCTACCTTCACCCCCTACCTCTCCCCACCTGCACAATGTCCCCTGCAGCTTCATCTCCCTGGCAACCACAAGGTCCTGATCTACAGTTATATCCCCTGCAGCTTCATACCCTTGCAACCACAAGGTTCAGCTTGACAGTTACAGATAGACTTATAGACTTAAAGCAGTGTACCGTATCTTTTGAAGAAAGTAGTTAGACTGCCATTGTTTCAGGGCACAGGTCAAGAAGATTCTGTACTTTTTCATCACCTGGATCCCTCTTACCCTTCCCTTTACAAAATGTATTATAAATAAGCGCTTTGTGCCCAAATATATGACCCTTGACAAGCATTTGCTTTCTTGAGTCCATTCTCTCTCGCCTGTTCTTCTTCCAGGTTGTAATCCTCCTCATCCCTCATGAATAACCTAGGACCTGCTGGTCGGGTCAGTGTACTGTGGGAAGAACATCTCTGTTGTGGACATTGGGAAAGACCTCCTTGTAGTCAACTGTGGGAAGAATGTCCCTCTCGTGGACAGTGGGGAGAAACACAATGTGGTGGAGAGTGGGAAGGACGTCTTTGTGGTGGATATAGGAGAGGACATCATTTATTGGACATTGGAAAGTACATTCCTGTTGTGGACAGCAGGGTGTACCTTACTGTGGTGAACAGTGGGAAGGACATGCCTGTTGTGGACAGTGTGGAGGATGTCTCTTTGGTGGACAGTGGAAAGAACATCCCTGTGGTGGACAGTAAAGAGGATTTATCTGTGGAGCACAGTGGGAAGCAGGTCCCTGTTGTGGACCATGGAAAGTACATGCCTGTTGTCGACAGGGCAGAGGACATCTCTATGGTGGACAGTGGAAAGGAAATACCTGTGGTGGACAGTAGAGAGGACTTCCCTGTGGTGGACACTGAGAAGGAGGTTCCTTTGGTGGACATTGGAAGGACATATATGTTGTGGACTGTGGGAAGGCCGTCCCTGTTTTGGACATTGGGAAAGACTTTTTGTGGTGAACAGTAGGAAGGATGACCCTCTGGTGGACATTGGGGAGGAACTTCCTGTGGTGGATAGTGGGAAGGATGTCCATGTGGTTAAGGACATCCCTCTGGTGGACAGTAGAGAGGACCTTTCTGTGGTGAACAGTAGGAAGAAGGTCCATGTGTTTGACAGTGGAGGGGACAATTATGTTGTGGATTATGTGAAGGACATCCATGTTGTGGACATTGGGAAGTTCATCCGTGTGGTAGACAGTGGGAAGCATGTCCGTCTCATGGACAGTGGGGAGAAACACCATGTGGTGGAAAGTGAGAAGGACGTCTCTGTGGTGGATATAGGAGAGGACATCATTTAGTGGACCTTGGGAAGAACGTTCCTGTTGTGGACAGCAGGGTGTACTTTCTATGGTGGACAGTGGGAAGGACATGCCTGTTGAGGACAGTGAGGAGGATGTCCCTTTGGTGGACAGTTGAAAGGACATACCTGTGGTGGACAATAGAGAGAACATCCCTGTGGTGGACAGTGGGAAGGAGGCCCCTGTGGTGAACCATGTAAAGGACATACCTATTGTGGATCATAGAAAGGAATTCCCTGTGGTGGACAGTGAGAAGGAGGTCCCTGTGGTGGCCATTGGAAGGACATATATGTTGTGGACTGTGGGAAGGATGTCCCTGTTGTGGACATTGGGAAATACCTCCTTGTGGTAAGCAGTGGGAAGGATATCCCTCTGGTGGACATTGGGGAGGAACTTCCTTTGGTGGACAGTGGGAAATATGTCCCTGGTGGAGAAAGGGGAGTTCATCACTTTGGAGGACAGTGCTAAGGACATCCCTGTGATGGATAGTAGAGAGGACCTCACAGTGGTGAACAGTGGGAAGAATGTCCCTGTGTTGGAGAGTGCGAAGGACATTTATGTTGTGGATTGTGGGAAGGACGTACATGTTGTGGACATTGGGAAGGACCATTGTATGTTCTACAGTGGCAAGCATGTCCCACTTGTGAACAGTTGGTTGGACCACCATGTGGTGGACAGTGGGAAGGACAGCATTGTGGTACACATTAGGAAGTACTTTCCTGTTGTGGACAGCAGGGTGTATATTTGTGTTGGACAGTGGGAAGGACATGCCTGTTGTGGACAGTGCGGAGGACATCCCAGTGATGAACAGTGGAAAGGACATGCCTTTGGTGGACAGTAGAGAGGACTTCCCTGTGGTGAACAGTGGGAATGAGGTCCCTGTGCTGGACTGTGGGAAGGACGTCCCTGTTGTGGACATTGGGAAAGACTTCTTTGTGGTGGACAGTGGGAAGGGTGCGCCTCTGGTGAACTGTGGTGAGGACCTCCTTCTGCTCGAGAGTGGGAAAATCATCCCTGTTATGATCTGAAGAGAGGATATCACTGAGGTGGACATTGAAAATGATGTCCCTCTGGTGGACAGCGGGGGACCTTTCTGGTGTGAATAGTGGGAAGGACATCCCTTTTGTAGACAGTGGGGAAGACATCCCGGTGGTGGACAATGGGGGGGTTTACTATGGTGCACTGAAGAATGTCCCTGTGATGCATAGTTGGAAAAATGTCCATATGGTGGAGAGTGCTCAGGACATCTCTGTGGTAGACAGTGGTTAGGACATCCCTGTTGTGCACAGGAGGATGGCCCTGTGGTGCACAGTGAGGAGGATGTCCCTGTTTTTTACAGTGGGAAGGAATTCACTGCGTTGGACAGTTGGGAGGACATCCGTGTTGTGGGCAGTTTGGAGGATGTTCCTGTGTTGGAAAGTTGAGAGTATTTCACTGTGGTGGACAGTGTGGATTATGGCCTTGTGGACAGTAAGGACAATGCTCCTGTGTTTCACAAGAGAATGTCTTTTGGGTGGACAGTGAAATGGATGTCCTTGTACTGGAGAGTGCAGAAGACATCTATGGGGTGGACAGTGGTAAGAACATTCCTGTTGTGCAAAGGAGGATGTCCCTGTGGTGTACAGTGGTAAGGACATCACTGTGGTGGACAGTGAAGAGGACTTCCCTGTGGTAGACCTTTAAAATGATGTCCTTGTGGACATCATTTTCTTTAAAAGAATGTCCCTGTGATGCATAGTTGGAAAAATGTCCATATGGTGGAGAGTGCTCAGGACATCTCTGTGGTAGACAGTGGTTAGGACATCCCTGTTGTGCACAGGAGGATGGCCCTGTGGTGCACAGTGAGGAGGATGTCCCTGTTTTTTACAGTGGGAAGGAATTCACTGCGTTGGACAGTTGGGAGGACATCCGTGTTGTGGGCAGTTTGGAGGATGTTCCTGTGTTGGAAAGTTGAGAGTATTTCACTGTGGTGGACAGTGTGGATTATGGCCTTGTGGACAGTAAGGACAATGCTCCTGTGTTTCACAAGAGAATGTCTTTTGGGTGGACAGTGAAATGGATGTCCTTGTACTGGAGAGTGCAGAAGACATCTATGGGGTGGACAGTGGTAAGAACATTCCTGTTGTGCAAAGGAGGATGTCCCTGTGGTGTACAGTGGTAAGGACATCACTGTGGTGGACAGTGAAGAGGACTTCCCTGTGGTAGACCTTTAAAATGATGTCCTTGTGGTCGAAAGTGGGAAGGACGTCCCTTTGGAGGACAGTGGGGAGGACATCACCATGGTGGACAGGCAGAAGGATGTCCCTGTGGTGGACAGTGGGTAGGATGTCCCTGTGGTTTACAATGCAGAGGATATTCATGTGGTGGACAGCGGTGAGGAATTCCCTGTAGTGCATATTGTTGAGGACAACCATGTTGTCGACAGTGGTAAAGATGTCCTTGTAGTACACAGGAGGATGTTCCTGTGGTGGAGAGTGGGAAGGATATCTGTTTGGTGGACCTTGGAAAGGACATCCCTGTGGTGGAGAGTTGGGAGGACCTCCCTGAGATGGACAGTGGAGAGGACATTTCTGTTGTGGACAGTGGGATGGACATCTCTGTGGTGGAATGTGGGGAGGACATATCTTTGATGGACAGTGGGGAGGACGTTTCTGTCGTGGAAAGTGGGAAGAATGACCCTGTGGTGGACAGCAGAAAGGACATCGCTGTGTTCTACAGTGGGAAATATAATCTCTGTTGTGGACAGTGGAAAGAATATTCCTGAGGTGCACAGTTGTGAGGACGTCCCTGTTGTGCATAGGAGGATGCCACTGTTGTGCAAAGTGAGGAGGATGTTTCTTTGGTGGACAGTGGGAAAGATATCCATGTTGTGGACTGTGGGGAGGTCCACTCTGTAGTGGACATTGGGGAGGATGTCCCTTTTGTGGACAGTGGAAAAGATGTCCGTGTGGTGCACATTGGTCAGGATGTCCCTGTTGTGCACAGGAGGAGGAGGTGAACAGTGGGAAGGACGTCACTGTGCTGGACATTGGTGAAGATGACGCTGTGGTGGACAGTTTTATGGATGTCTTTGTGGTACACAGGAGGACATCCCTGTGGTGGACAGTGAGGAGGACCTCTCTCTGATGGACAGTGTTGTGGAAATCCCTGTGGTGGACAGTTGGATGGACCTCCCTGTGGTGGACAGTGTGTCAAATGTCCCTGTAGTGGACAGTGGGGAAGACATCCCTGTGCTAAACTGTGGGAATAATGTCCTTTTTGTGTACAGTGGAAGGATGTCCATGTTGTGGACAAGAGCAGTATTTCCCTATGGTGGACAGTGGGGAGGACCTCCCTGTGGTGGACATGGGAAGGATGTGTCTGTGGTATACAGTGGGGAGGACATCCCTGTTTAAAGTGGGGAGTACATACTTGTGTTTGGCAGTGGGGAGGACATCTCTGTGGTAGAGAGTGGGAAGAATGTCCCTGTGGTGGACAGCGGAAATGACCTCTTTGTGGTGTAAAATGGGAAGGACTTTCCTCTGGTGGACATATTAGAGGATGTACCTGTGGTGGACAGTGGAAAGGACATTCTATGTTAGACAGTGGGAAGCCTGTTCCTGTGGTGGAGAGCAGAGAGGACCTATCTGTTGTGGACAGTGCGAAGAACATCCCTTTTGTGGACCGTGGGGAGGATATTTCTCTTGTGGACAGTGGAAAATACATCCTTGTTGTGGACAGTGGGAAGGATGTCCCTGAGGTGGACAGTTGGAAGGACATCCCTGTCATGGACAGTGGGAAGGACGTCCCTGTGGTGGACAGTTGGAAGGATATCCCTGTTGTGGATAGTGGGGTGGGCATAACTATGGTGAACAGTGGTGAGAATGTTTCTGTTGTGCACAGAAGAACTTCTCTTTGGTGGACCGTAAGAAGGATTTTTCTGTTATGCAGAGTGCAGAGGATATCTGTGGGATCGACAGAGGTGAGGACATCCATGGTGTGCACTGGAAGATGTCCCTGTGGTTCACATTCATGAAGACATCTCTGTTGTGCACAGGAGGATGTCCCTGTGGTTTACAATGAGAAGGACGTCCCTGTGTTTGACACTTGGGAGGAAATCACTGTGCTGGACTGTGGAAAGGACATCTCTGCAGTGGACATTGGTGAGAGAATTTCACTGTGGTGGACAGAGGGGATGATGGCCTTGTGGACAGTGACGAGTATGTTCCTGTGGTGCAAAAGAAAACGTCTCTTTGGTGTACAGTGATAAAATTTCCCTGGAGTGGAGCATGCAGAGGACATCTCTGCAATGGACAGTGGTAAGAAGGTTTCTGTTATGCACAGAAGAATGTCCCTGTGACGCACAGTGGAAAGGATGTTCCTGTGGTGAACAGTGGGAAGGACTTTCCTGTGGTGGACATTGGTGAGGACAAAACTGTGGTAAATAGTGGTAAGGATGTCACTTTGGTGGACAGCAGGAAGAACGTTTCTGTGGTGGACAGTGGGTAGGATGTCCTGTGATGGAAAGAGGGGAGGTAGTCACTGAGGTGGTCAGTGGGAAGGACATCTCTGTGGTATAGAGTGGTGAGTACTTCACTGTAGTGCACACAGAGAAGTACATCCCTGTGGAATACACTGTGGAGGACATTCGTGTGGTGGACTATGGGAAGGAACACCCTGTGATGGACAGTGGGGTGGATGTCCATGTAGTCGACACTTGGAAGGACATCACTGTAATGGACTGTGGGAAGAACATTTCTTTGGTTTACAGTGGGAAAGACATCCATGTTTTGGACAGTGGGGAGGACCTCTTGTTATGGACAGTAAGAAGGATGTCCCTGTAGTGGACATTGGTGAGGGCGCCCCTGTGTTGGACCGTGCAGAAAAAAATCCCTGTGGTGGACAATGGGGTGGATGTCCCTTTGGTTGACACTGGGGAGGATGTCCCTGTTATAGACAATTGGAAGGACGTATTTCTGGTGGACAGTGGGAAGGATGACCCTGTGGTGATAGTTGGAAGGACGTCCCTGTTGTTGACGATGGAGAGGACTTCCCTTTGGTGGACAGTGGGGAGTACGTCCCTGTGGTGGACATAGGGGATGACATCTTGTGGTGGACAGTGGTGAGGACGTTTCTCTGGTGTAAAGGATAATGTCTCTTTGGTGAACACTGGGAATGATGTCCCTGTTGTGGAGACTGCGGAGAACATCTCTTTGGTAGACAGTTGTGAGGACATCCATGGTGTGCACAGGAGGATGTTCCTATGTTGTACAAGGGTGAGGACATCCCTGTTGTGCACGGGAGAATGTCCTTGTGTTGCACAGTGGGGAGGATGTCCTTGTGGTGTACAGTGAGAAGGAAGTCCCTGTGGTGGACAGCTGGGAGGAAATCTCTGTGGTGGACAGTGGAAAAAACCACCCTGTGGTGGACAGTGGGAAGGACGTCCCTGTTGTGGACAGTGGAAAGGACTTCTTTTTGTTGGATAGTGGGGAATACGTTCCTTTGGTGGACAGTGGGGTGGATGTTTTGTAAGGGACAGTGGTGAGGACGTTTCTCTGGTGCAAAGGAGAATGTCCCTTTGGTGGACATTGGGAATGATGTCCCTGCCATGGAGTGTGCAGAGGACATCTCTGGGGTACAGTGTTGAGGACATCCCTAGTGTGCACAGGAAGATGTTCTTGTGGTGCACAAGGGTGAGGACATCACTGTTGTGTATGGGAGGATGTCCCTGTCATGCAAAGTGGGGTAGATGTTCTTTTGGTGAACAGTGAGAAGGATGTGCCTGTGGTGGACAGCTGGGAGGACCTCTCTGTGGTTGACAGTAAGAAGAACCTCCCTGTGATGGACAGTATGTATGACATCCATGTTGTGGACAATGGGGAGGACATCCCTGTTTTCGACAGTGGGGAGGACGTGACTGTTGTGGACAGTGGGAAGGATGTCCCTGTGGTGGACAGCAAGGAGGACCTCTCTGTGGTTCACAGTGGGAAAGATGTCCCAGTGATGGACAGTGATGAAGATGTTTCTGTTGTGGACATTTGATTGGATGTTTTTGGTGGACAGTGTGGTGGACATGCCTGTTGTGGACAGTGGAGGGGACTTTCCTGTGGTGGACAGTGTGGTAGATATGCCTGTGGTTGTCAGTGGAGAGGACCTCCCTGTGGTGGACAGTGGGAAGGATGTCCCTGTAGTGGAAAGTGGGGAAGATGTTTCTGTGTTGGAGAGTAGAGAGGACACCCCTCTGGTGGACAGTGGTGAGGATGTTCCTCTGGTGGACACTGAGGAGAAAGTTTCTGTGGTGATAAGTAAAGAGGACATTCATGAGGTGTACAGTGGAGGGTACATTCCTGTTTTATACAGTGAGGAGGACATCACTGTGGTGGACTGTGGTGAGGACAACCCTGTGGTGGACAGTGGTAAGGATGCACGTGTGGTGGACAGCAATGAGGATTTCACTTTGGTGAACAATGGGAAGGACGTCTCTGCAGTGGACAATGCAAAGTATGTCCCTGTGGTGCACAGTGGTGAGAACATCCATGTTGTGTACAGGAGGATGTCCTTGTGGTGGACAGTGGAGAGTACCACATTCTGGTGTACTGTGGGGTAGGATGTCCCTTTGGTGGACAGTGGGAAAGACGTACCTGTGGTGGACTTTGGGAGATAAACTCCTTGGGGTGGACAGTTGAGAGGCATGTAAAGTGGTAAGAACATCCTGATTGTGCACAGGAGGATGTCCCTGAGGTGTACAGTGGGGAGAACATCACTGTGGTGGACAGGCAGAAGGATGTTCATCTTGTGAACAGTGGGGAGAACCTCCCTGTGGTGGCCAATGTGTAGGACGTCTCTGTGGTTTACAGTGTGGAGGATATTCATGTTGTGGACAGTGGTGAGGACGTCTCTGTAGTGGACATTGGTGAGGACAACCATGTTGTGGACAGTGGTAAGGATGTCCTTGTGGTACACAAGAGGATGTCCCTGTGGTGGACAGTGGGAAGGACATCTCTTTGTTAAACAGTGAAAAGGATGTCCCTGTGGTGGAAAGTTGGGAGGACCTCCCTTTATTGGACAGTGGAGAGGACGTTTCTGTGGTGGACAGTGGGATGTACATGTTTGTTGTGTACAGTGCAGAGGACATCAATGTGGTGGACTGTGGGAAGGACATCCCTGTGACAGTGAAGAGGACTTCCCTGTGGTGTACCGTTGAAATGATGTCCTTGTGGTCAACAGTAGAAAAGACGTGCCTTTACAGGACAGTGGGGAGGACATCACTGTGGTGGACAGGCAGAAGGATGTTCATCTTGTGGACAGTGGGGATAACCTCCCTCTGGTGGCCAATGTGTAGGATGTTCCTGTGGTTTACACTGCGGAGGATATTCGTGTGGTGGATGGCACTGAGGACTTCCCTGTAGTGCCTATTGTTGAAGACAACCATGTTGTGAACAGTGATAAGGATGTCCTTGTAGTACACAGGAGGATGTCCCTGTAGTGGACAGCAGTGAGGACATTTCTGTTTTCTACAGTGGGAAGGCCATCTCTGTGGTGGACAGTGGAAAGAATATTCCTGTGGTGCACAGTTGTGAGGCCGTCTCTGTTTTGCATAGGAGGATGTCCCTGTGGTGCAAAGTCAGGAGGATGTTTCTTTGGGGGACAGTGGGAAAGATGTCCATATGGTGGACTGTGGGTAGGTCCACTCTGTAGTGAACATTTGGGAGGATTTCCCTGTGGTGGACAGTGGAAAGGATGTTCCTGTGGTGCACATTGGTCAGGATGTCCCTGTTGTGCACAGGAGGATGTCCCTGTAGTGAACAGTGGGAAGACATCACTGTGCTGGACATTGGTGAAGATGACGCTGTGGTGGACAATTTTATGGATGTCTTTGTGGTACACAGGAGGACATCACTGTGGTGGACAGTGGGGAGGACCTCTCTCTGATGGACAGTGGGGAAAAATACCTGTGGTGGAGAGTTGGGTGGATGTCCCTGTGGTGGACACTGTGTAGAACATCCCTGTAGTGGACATAGGGGAGGACATATCTGTTCTAAACTGATGGAATAATGTCCATTTTGTGTACAGTGGAAGGATGTCCATGTGGTGGACAAGAAGAGTACATCCCTATGGTGGACAGTGGGGAGGACTTCCCTGTGGTGGACATGGGTAGGATGTCTCTGTGGTGGACAGTGGGGAGGACATCCTGGTATAAGTGGGGAGGACATCTCTGTGGTAGACAGTGGGAATGATGTCCCTGTGGTGGACAGTTGAGAGGATGTACCTGTGGTGGACAGTGGATAAAATGTTCGAAGGTGGACAGTAGGAAGACTGTCCCAGTGGTGGAGAGCAGGGAGGACCTCTCTTTGGGGGAAGTGGGAAGGATATCCCTGTTGTGGACAGTAAAATGATGTCCCATTTGTACACATTGGGGAAGTTGTCTCTCTGGTGAACAGTGGGAAGGACATCCCTGTGAAGGGCAGTGGTGAGGACGACACTGTGGTGGACAGTGTTAAGGATGCCCCTGCGGTGGACAGCAGGGAGGACCTCACTTGGTTGGACAGTGGGAATGACATCCCTGTGGTGGACAATAAAAAGTATGTCCCTGTGGTGCACAGCGGTGAGGACATCCCTGTTGTGCACAGGAGGATGTCCTTGTGCTGGACAGTGGGGAGGAACACACTCTGGTGGACTGTGGGGTAGGACGTCCCTGTGGAGGACAGTGGGAAGGACAACCATTTGGTGGACAGTGGGGAATATGTCTGTGTTTTAGACAGTGGGAATGATGTCTCTTTGGTGGACTGTGGGGTGGGGGGAGAAACTCCTTGGGATGGACAGTTGAGAGGATGTCTCCATGGTGGACAGTGGTTAGGACCTTTCTGTTGTGGACAGTGGGATGGATGTTCTTGTGGAGATGTCCACTTGGTGGACAGTGGAAAGTAGATATCTGTGGTGGATAGTAGAGAGAAACACATTGTGGTGGACAGTGGGAAGAACATTTATGTTGTGGACAGTGGGAAGGAAGTTCCTGTTGTTGATATTGGGAAGAACCTCCTTGTGGTGAACAGTGGGAAGGATATCCCTCTGGTGGACAGTGGGGAGGACATCCTTGTGGTGGACAGGGGAAGGATATCCCTGTGGTGAACTGTGAAGAGGACTTTTTTGTGTTGGACATTTGGGATGACATCCCTGTGGTGAATAGTGGAAAAGACGTTTCTTTGGTGGATAGTGGGAAGGATGTCCCTGTCATGGAGAGTGCAGAGGACATCTCTGGGGTGGAGAGTGTTGCTGACATACATGGTGTGCAAAGGAGGATGTCCTTGTGGTGCAAAGTGGTGAGGATATCCCTGTTGTTCACTGGAAAATGTCCCTGTAGTGCAAAGTGGGTAGGATGTCCCAGTGGTGAACAGTGAAAAGGATGTCACTCTGGTGGACAATTTGGAGGATGTCCCTGTGGTGGACAGTGGGAATGATGTTCCTTTGGTGGACAACAGGGAGGACTTATCTGTGGTGGATTGTATGAAGGATGTCCTTGTGGTGGTCAGTTGGGAGGATGTCCCTGTGGTTGACAGTGTGGAGGATGTCTCTGTGGTGGACAGTTGAAGATGTACCTTTGTTGGACAGTGGGAAGGACATCCCTATTTTAGACAGTGGGTAGGATGTCTCTCTGGAGGGCAGTGGGTAGAATGTCTCTGTGGTGGACAGTTGGAAGGACATCCCTGTTTTGGACATTGGAGAGAATATTTCTGTGGTGGACAGTTGAAATGACGTCCATGTGGTGGACAGTGGAGAGGACCTACCTGTGGTGGAGTTGGGGGAGGACATCCCTGTGGTAGACAGTGGGTACGACGTCTCTGTGGTGGACTGTGGGTCATACTTTCCTGTGGTGGACAATGTGTAGGACGTCCCTGTAGTGGACAGTGGAAAGAACATCCCTGTTGTGGACAGTGGGGAGGAAGTCCTGGTGGTGGACAGTGGAAAGAACATATCTTTGATGGGCAGTAGAGAGGACCTGACTTTGGTGGACAGTGGGAAGAAGGTCCTTGTGGTGGACAGTGGGAAGTACATTTATGTTGTGGACTGTTGGAAGAACATCTCTCTTGTGGACATTGGGAAAGACCTCCTTGTGGTAAACTGTGGCAAGAATATCCCTTTTATTGACAGAGTGGAGGAAGTCACTTAGGTGGACAGTTGGAAGGACATCCCTGTGGTGGACAGTGGGGAGGACCTTTCTGTGGTGGAAAGTGGGAAGAATGTCCCTGTGGTGGACAGCAGGGATTACATCTCTGTGGTCTACAGTGGGAAGGACATCTCTGTTGTTGACAGTGGAAAGAATATTCCTGTGCTGCACAGTTGCGAGGACGTCCCTGTTGAGCATAAGAGGATGGCCCTGTGGTGCAAAGTGAGGAGGATGTTTCTTTGGTGGAAAGTGGGAAAGAAGTCCCTGTGGTGGACTGTGGGGAGATCCACTCTGTAGTGAACATTGGGGAGAATGTCCTTCTGGTGGACAGTGGAAAGAATGTCCCTGGGGTGCACATTGGTCAGGATTTCCCTGTTGTGCACAGGAGGATGTCCCTGTGGTGAACAGTGGGAAGGACGACACTGTGCTGGACATTGGTGAAGATGACGCTGTGGTGAACAGTTTTATGGATGTCCCTGTGGTACACACGAGGACATCCCAGTGGTGGACAATGAAGAGGACTTCTTTGTGGTGGACGTTTGAAATGACATTCTTCTGGTCAACAGTGGGAAGGACGTCTTTTTGGAGGACAGTGGGGAGGACATCACGGTGGTGGACAGAGAGAAGGATGTTACTGTGGTGGATAGAGGGGTGGACCTCTCTCTGATGGACAGTGGGGAGGAAATCCCTGTGGTGGACAGTTGGGTGGGCCTCCCTGTGGTGGACAGTGTGTAGAACTTCCCTGTAGTGGACAGTGGGGAGGATATCCCTGTGCTAAACTGTGGGAATAATGTCTTTTTTGTGGACAGTGGAAGGATGTCCCTATGGTGGACAATGGGTAGGACCTCCCTGTGGTGGACATGTGTAGGATGTCTCTGTGATGGACAATGGGGAGGGCATCCCTGTTTAAAGTGTGGAGGACATCTTTGTGGTGGACAGTGTGGAGGACATCTATATGCTGGACAGTGGGAAGAATGCCCCTGTGGTGGAGAGCGGAAAGGACCTCTCTGTGGTGTACAATAGGAATGATGTCCCTCTGGTGGACAGTGGAGAGGATGTACCAGTGGTGGACAGTGGAAAGGACATTCTATGGTGGACAGTGGGAAGACTGTGCTTTTGGTGGAAAGCAGGGAGGAACTTTCTGTGGTGGACAGTGGGAAGGACATCCCTGTTGTGGACAGTAAAAGGATGTCACTTTTGTGCACATTGGGGAAGATGTCCCTCTGGTGAACAGTGGGAAGGACATTGCTGTGGTGGACTGTGGGGGGAGGAACTCCTTGGGTGGACAGTTGGGAGGATGTCCCTTTTGTGGACAGTTGGTAGGAACTTTCTGTTGTGGACAGTGGGATTGACGTCCTTGTGGTGGACAGTGGGGAGTACATCCCTGTGGTGAACAGTGGTGAGTGCCTTTCTGTGGTGAACTGGAGAACGTTACTTTGGTGGACCATAAGAAGAATGTCCCTGTTTTGGAGAGTGCACAGGACATCTCTGGGGTGGACAGTGGTGAAGTCATCCCTGTTGTGCACTGGAAGATGTCCCTGTGGTGCACAGTCATGAGGACGACCTGTTGTGCACAGGAGGATGTCCCTGTGGTGCACAGTGGGGAGGATGTTCCTGTTTTGAACAGTGGGAAAGAACACCCCTGAGGTGGACATTGGTGAGGATGCCCCCATTGTTGACGGTGGGGAAACATCTCTGTGGTGGACAGTGGGGTGGATGTCTTTGTGGTTGATTGGGAAAAAATGTTTCTGTGGTGGAAGAGTGCTGAGGACAACACTGTGTTGGACACTGGTGAGAACATCCTTGTGGTGGACATTGGGCAGGATGTCCCTGTGGCTCACAGAGTGTAGAACATTCCTGTAGTAGACAGTGGGCAGGTGGTTTCTGTGTTGGACAGTTTGAAGGATGTCCTTGTGGTTGACAGTGAGGAGGACATTACTGTGGTGGACAGTGGAAAGGACATCACTGTGATGGAAAGTAGATAGGACATCCCTGTGGTAGTCAATGAGAAGAATGTCCCTGTGGTGAACAGTGAGAAGGACATTTATGTTGTGGACATTAAATTGACACCCCTTTTGTGGACATTTGTTAGGACCTCCTTGTGGTGAACAGTGGGAAGGATATTGCTCTGGTGGACAGTTGGGAGGACGTCACTGGGGTGGACAGTGGTGAGGACATTACTGTGGTGCACAGGAAAACATTATTCTGGTGGACTGTGATAAGGATGTCCCTGTTTTGGAGAGTGCAGAGGATGTCTCTGGGGTGGACAGGGGTGAATACGTCTATGGTGTGCACTGGAAGATGTCCCTGTGGTGCACATTCATGAGGAGATCCCTGTTGTGCACAAGAGGATGTTGCTGTGTTGCACAGTGGGGAGGATGTCCCTGTGGTTTACAGTTGGAAGGACATCCCTGTGTTTGACAGTGGGGAGGAAATCCTTGTGGTGGACTGTGGGAAGGACGTCTCTGAGGTGGACATTGGTGAGAAAATTTCACTGTGGTGGACAGTGGTGATGATGGCCTTGTGGACAGTAGGGGGGACATCTCTGTGGTGCACAAGAAAACGTCTCTTTGGTGGACAGTGGGAAGGATTTCAATGAAGTGGAGAGTGCACAGGACATCTCTGCAATGGACAGTGGTAAGAACATTTCTGTTATGCACAGAAGAATGTCCCTGTGGTGCACATTGGAAAGGATATTCCTGTGGTGAACAGTGAGAAGCATTTCCCTGTGGTGGAAATTGGTGAGGACGATCCTGTGGTAAATACTGGTAAGGATGTCCCAGTGGGGGACAGCAGGGAAAAACTTTCTGTGGTGGACAGTGGGTAGAATGTCCCTGTGATGGAAAGAGGGGAGGTAGTCACTGAGGTTGTCAGTGGGAAGAACATCCCTGTGGTATAAAGTGGTGAGTACTTCACTGTAGTGCACACTGAGGAGGACATCCCTGTGGATTACACTGTGGAGGACATCAGTGTGGTGGACTATGGGGACGACTTCCCTGTGGTGGATGGTGAAGAGGACCTCCCTGTGGTGGACAGTTTGGTGGATGTCCATGCAGTCAACAGGTGGAAGGACATCCCTGTGGTGGAGTGTGGGAAGGACATTTCTTTGGTTTACAGTGGGAAGGACATCCAAGTTGTGGACAGTGGGGAGGACCTCCCTGCGGTTGACAGTAGGAAGGATGTCCCTGTGGTGGACATTGGTGAGGACACCTCTGTGTTGGACCGTGCAGAAAGCATCCCTGTGGTTGACAGTGGAGTGAACATCCCTTTGGTTGACACTGGGGAGGATGTCCCTGTGGTAGACATTTGGAAGGATGTCTTTCTGGTGGACAGTGAGAAGGACGTCCCTGTGGTGGATAGTTGGAAGGAGGTCCCTGTTGTGGACAGTGGAGAGGACTTCCCTTTGGTGGACAATATATATGACGTCCCTGTGGTGGACAGTGGTGAGGACATTTCTCTGGTGCAAAGGAAAACATCCTTTTGGTGGACAGTGGGAATGATGTCCCTGTCATGGATTGTGCAAACCACATCTCTTGGGCATACAGTGATGAGCACATCCATGGTGTGCACAGGAGGATGTTCCTCTGGTGCACAAGGGTGAGGACATCCCTGTTGTGCACGGGAGGATGTCCTTGTGGTGCACAGTGGGGAGGATGTTTTTGTGGTGACCAATGAGAAAGATGTCCCTGTGGTGGACAGCTGGGAGGAACTCTCAGTGGTAGACAGTGGGAAGGACGTAACTGTTGTGGACAGTGGAAAGGACTTCTTGTTGGTGGACAGTGGGGAATATGTTCCTTTGGAGGATAGTGGGGAGGACGTCCTGTGGTGGACAGTGGTTAGGACTTTTCTCTGTTGCAAAGGAGAACGTTCTTTGGTGGACATTGGGAATGATGTCCCTGCCATGGAATTTGTGGAGGACATCTCTGTGTGTAGACAGTGGTGAGGACATCCCTGGTTTGCACAGGAAGATGTTCCTGTGGTGCACAAGGGTGAGGACATCACTCTTGTGCATGGAAGAATGTCCCTGGGTGCAGTTGGGGAGGATGTACTTGTGGTGAACAGTGAGAAGGTTGTCCCTGTGGTGGACAGATGGGAGGACCTCTCTGAGGTTGACAGTAAGAAGTACCTCTCTGTGGTGAACAGTGGGTAGGACATCCATGTGGTGGACAGTGGGGAGGACATCCCTGTTTGGACAGTGGGGAGGACGTTACTGTGGTGGACAGTGGGATGGACATACCTGTGGTGGACAGCAGGGAGGACATCTCTGTGGTTGAGAGTGGGAAAGATGTCCCAGTGATGGACAGTGATGAGGAGGTTTCTATGGTCGACAGTTGATTGGATGTTTTGTGGTGGATAGTGGATAGGACCTTCCTTTGGTGGACAGTGTGGTGGACATGCCTGTGGTGGACAGTGGAGATTACCTCCCTGTGTTGTACAGTGGGAAATATGTCCCTGTATTGGACAGTGGGGAAGATATTTCTGTAGTGGAGAGTGTGGAGGACGTCCTTGTTGTATACAGTGGGTTGGATGTTTCTCTAGTGGACAGTTGGGAAGATATTTGTGTGGTGTACAGTTAGGAAGATGTCCCTGTGTTAAACTGTGGGAAGGAATTTCTTTTTGTGTACAGTGAAAGGATGTCCATGTAATGGACAAGAGGGAGGATGACCCTGTTGTAGAAAGTGGGGAGGTTCTCCCTGTGGTGGACAGTAAGTAGGACGTCCCTGTTGTGTACAGGGGGAGTACATTTCTGTTATGGACAACTGAGAGGACGTTACTGTGGTGGACAGTGTGAAGGACGTCCATGTAGTGGACATCAGGGAGGAACTCTCTGTGGTGGACAGTGGTAAAAATGTCGCTGTGATAGACACTAATGAGGATGTTTCTGTGGTGGACAGTGGAAAGGACGTCTCTGTTGTGGGCAGTGGTGAGGACCTCCCTGTCATGGATATTGGAAAGGTCATCCCTGTGGTGAAGTGTGGAAAGGTTGTTTCTATGATGGACAGTGGAGAGGACCTAGTCATGGTGGAAAGTAGAAAGGAAGTCAAAGTGGTGGACAGTGGTGAGGACATTTCTGTGGTGGACATTGATGAGGAAGTTTCCTTGGTACAAAGGAAACTGTCCCTTTGGTGGACAGTGGAAAGTATATCTCTGTGGTGGACAATAGAGTGAAACACACTGTGGTGGACAGTGGGAAGAACATTTATGTTGTGGACAGTGGTAAAAAATCCCTGTTGTCAATATTGGGAAGGACCTCCTTGTGGTGAACAGTGGGAAAGATATCCCTCTGGTGGACAGTGGGAAGGACATCCCTGTGGTGGACAGGGGGAAGGACATCCCTGTGGTGGAAAGTAACGAGGACTTTTCTGTGTTGGACATTTTGGATGACATCCCAGTGGTGAATAGTGGGAAAGATGTTTCTTTGGTGGATAGTGGGGAGGATGTCCCTGTCGGGGAGAGTGCAGAGGACATCTCTGAAGTGAAGAGTGTTGCTGACATCCCTGGTGTGCAAAGGAGGATGTTCCTATGGTGCACAGTGGTGAGGATATACCTGTTGTGCACTGAAAAATGTCCCTGTTGTGCAAAGTGGGTAGTATGTCCCAGTGGTGAACAGTGAAAACGATGACACTGTGGTGGGCAATTTGGAGGATGTCCCTGTGGTGGACAGTGGGAAGGATGTCCCTTTGATGGACAACAGGGAGGACTTCTCTAAGGTGGATTGTATGAAGGAAGTCCTTGTGGTTGTCATTGGGGAGGATGTCCCTGTGATGGACAGTGAATACAAAACTTCTGTGGTGGACAGTTGAAATGATGTCCCTGTGGTGGACAGTAGAGAGGACCTACATGTTGTAGAGATTGGTGAGGACATCCCTGTGGTAGACAGTGGGTAGGTTTTCCCTGTGGTGGAGTGTGGGTAGTAGATTCCTGTGGTGGACACTGGGGAGGACGTCTCTGTGGTGGACAGTGGAAAGAACATCCTTCTTGTGGACAGTGGGGAGGACATCCCTGTTGTGGACAGTGGAAAGGACATCACTTTGATGCAGAGTAGAGAGGACCTTTCTGTGTTGGACAGTGAGAAGGATGTCCTTGTAGTGGGGAGTGCAGAAGACATCTCTGGGGTGTACAGTGGTAAGAACATGCCTGTTGTGCACAGGAGGATGTCCCTGAGGTGTACTGTGGAAAGGACATCCCTGTGGTGGGCAGTGAAGAGGAATTCCCTGTTGTGGACCATTGAAATGATGTTCTTGTGGTCGACAGTGGGAAGGACGTCCCTTTGGAGGACAGTGGGTAGGACATCACTGTGGTGGACAGGCAGAAGGATGTCCCTGTTTTGGACAGTGGGTAGGATGTCCCTGTGGTTTACAGTACATAGGATATTCGTGTGGAGAACATCAGTGAGGACTCCCCTGTAGTGCATATTGTTGAGGACAACCATGTTGTGAACAGTAGTAATGATGTCCTTGTGGTACACAAGAGGAAGTCCCTGTGGTGGACAGTTGGGAGGACCTCCCTGTGGTGAACAGTTGGGAGGCTATTTCTGTTGTGGACTGTGGGATGTACGTCTCTGTGGAGGAATATGAGGAGGACATCACTTTAGTGGACAGTTGGTAGTACGTTTCTGTGATGGAAAGTGGGAAGAACGTCTTTGTGGTGGACAGCAGGGAGGACATCTCTGTGGTCTACAGTGAGAAGGACATCTCTGTTGTGGACAGTGGAAAGAATATTCCTGTGGTGCACAGTTGTGAGGACGTCCCTGTTGTGCAATGTGAAGAGGATGTTTCTTTGGTGGACAGTGGGAAAGACATCCATGTGGTGGACTCTGGGAAGGTCACTCTGTAGTGAACATTGGGGAGCATGTCCTTGTGGTGGACCATGGAAAGGGTGTCCCTGTGGTGCACATTGGTCAGGATGTCCCTGCTGTGCACAGAAGGATGTCCCTGTGGTGAACAGTGGGAAGGACGTCACTATGCTGGACATTGGTGAAGATGAACCTGTGGTGGACAGTTTAATGGATGTCCTTGTGGTAAACAGGAGGACATCCTTTTGGTGGACATTGGGGAGGATCTTTCTCTGATGTACAGTGGAAAAGAAATCCCTGTGGTGGACAGTTGTGTGGACCTCACTGTGGTGAAAAGTGTGTAGAACATTCCTATAGTGGACAGTGGGGAGGACATCTCTGTGGCAAACTGTGGGAATAATGTCCTTTTTGTGGACATTGGAAGGATGTCCATGTGGTGGACAAGGGGAGTATGTCTATATGGTGGACAGTGGGGAGGACCTCCCTGTGCAGGACATGTGTAGGATGTATCGATGGTGGACATTGGGAAGGACATCCATGTGGTGGACTGTGGGGAGGAACTCCTTGAGGTGGACAGTTGGGAGGATATCCCTGTGATGGGCAGTGGGTAGGATCTTTCTCTTGTGGACAGTGGGATGGATGTTTCTGTAGTGGACAGTTGGGAACATATTTGTGTGGTGGACATTTAGGAAGACGTCCTTGTGGTAAACAGTGGGAAGGAAGTCCTTTTTGTGGACAGCAAAAGGATGTCCATGTGGTGGACAATGTGAAGGACGTCCCTGTTGTAGACAGTGGGGAGGTTCTCCTGTGGTGGACAGTAAGTAGGACATCCCTGTGGTGAACAGTGGGTAGGACGTTTCTGTTTTGGACAACTGAGAGGACATTACTGTAGTGGACAGTGTGAAGAACGTCCCTGTGGTGGACAGCAGGGAGGACCTCTCTGTGGTGGACCGTGGAAAAATGTCACTGTGATAGACAGTGATGAGGATGTTTTTGTGGTGGACAGTAGGAAAGGACATCCCTGTTGTGGACAGTGGTGTGGACCTCCCTGTCATGGATATTGGGAAGGAAGTTCCTGTGCTGAACAGTGGAAAGGATGTTTCTGTGATGGACTGTGGTGAGGACCTCCTCATGGTGGAAAGTGGAAAGGAAGTCACTGGGGTGGACAGTGGTGAGGAAGTTTCTCTTGTGGACATGGTGATGAAGTTCCTCTTGTGCAAAAGAAACCTCCCTTTGGTGGACAGTGTAAAGTACATCTCTGTGGTGGACAGTAGAGAGAAACACACTGTGGTGGACCTTGAGAAGAACATTTATTTTGAGGACAGTGGGAAAAAAGTCCCTGTTGTCGATATTGGGAAGGACCTTTATTTGGTGAACAGTAGGAAAGATCCCTCTGGTTGATAGTGGGAAGGACATTCCTGTGGTGGATAGGGGGAAGGACATCCCTGTGGTGGAAAGTAACGAGGACTTTTCTGTGTTGGACATTTTGGATGACATCCCTGTGGTGAATAGTGGGAAAGACATTTCTTTGGTGGATAGTGGGGAGGATATCCCTCTCGTGGAGAGTGCAGAGGACATCTCTGAAGTGGAGAGTGTTGCTGACATCCCTGGTGTGCAAAGGAGGATGTCACTGTGATGCACAGTGGTGAGGATATCCCTGTTGTGCACAGGAAAATGTCCCTGTTGTGCAAAGTGGGTAGGATTCCCAGTGGTGAACAGTGAAAAGGATGACACTGTGGTGGACAATTTGGAGGATGTCCCTGTGGTGGACAGTGGGAAGGATGTCCCTTTGGTGGATAACAGGGAGGACTTCTCTATGATAAACTGTATGAAGGACGTCCTTGTGGTGGTCAGTCGGGAGGATTTCCCTGTGGTGGACAGTGTGGAGGTAATTTCTGTTGTGGACAGTTGAAATGACATTTCTGTGGTGGACATTGGAAGGACATATATGTTGTGGACTGCGGGAAGGACGTCCCTGTTGAGGACATTGGGAAATCCCTTCTTGTGGTGAACAGTGGGAAGGATGTCCCTCTAGTGGACAATGGGATGGAACTCCCTGTGGAGGACATTTGGAAGGATGTCCCTGTTGTGGAGAGAGGGGAGGTCATCACTTAGGTGGACAGTGGTAAGGGCATCCCTGTGGTGGATAGTAGACAGAACCTCTCTGTGGTGAACATTGGGAAGAAGGTCCCTGTGCTGGAGAGTGGAAAGGACATATATGTTGTGGATTTTGAGAAGGATGTACCTTTTGTGGACATTGGGAAGGACTTCTGTGTGTTCTAAAGAGGCAAGCATGTCACAGTGGTGGACAGTGGGGAGGACCACCATGTGGTGGACAGTGGGAAGGACATCCCTGTGGTGGACAGAGGAAAGGATATCATTGAGGTGGACATTGGTAAGCACATTCCTGTGGTGAACAGCAGGTTGTACATTTTTTTGGTGGACAGTGTGAAGGACATGCCTGTGCTGGACAGTAGGGAGGACTTCCCTGTGGTGGACAGTTAGGAGGATCTAGTGGGAAGGACATATATGTTGTGGACAGTGGGAAGAATGTCCCTGTTGTAGACATTGGGAAAGACTTCTTTGTGGTGGACAGTGGGAAGAGTGTGCCTCTGGTGGACAGTGGGGAGGACCTGCTTGTTGTGGACAGTGGGAAGGACATCCCTGTTATGATCTGAAGAGAAGATAACACTTACGTGGACAGTGAGAAAGACATAATCTTGGTGGACAGTTTTATGGATGTCCTTGTGGTACATAGAAGGACATCCCTGTGGTGGACAGTGGGGAGGACCTCTCTCTGATGGACAGTGGGGAGGAAATCCCTGTGGTGGACAGTAGGGTGGACCTCCCTGTAGTGAAATGTGTATAGAAAATCCCTGTAGTGGACAGTGGGGAGGACATCCCTGTGGTAAACTGTGGGAATAATGTCTTTTTGTGGACATTGGAAGGATGTCCATGTTGTGGACAAGGGGAGTATGTTCCTATGGTGGACAGTGGAAAGGACCTCCCTGTGCTGGACATGTGTAGGATGTCTCTGTGGTGAACAGTGGGGAGGACATCCCTGTTTGGAAAGTGGGGAGAACATCCTTTTGATGGACAGTGGGGAGGACATCTCTGTGGTGGACATTGGGAAGAATGTCCCTGTGGTGGACAACAGAAAATACCTCTCTTTGGTGTACAATGGGAAAGACGTCCCTCTGGTGGACAGTGGAGTGGATGTACCTTTAGTGGACAGTGAAAAGGACGTCCTATGATGGACAGTGGGAAGACTGTTCCTCTGGTGGAGAAAAGGGAGGACCTCTCTGTGGTGGGCAGTGGGAAGGACATACCAGTGGTGGACAGTGGGGAGGATGTTACTGTGGTGCACTGGAGAATGTCCCTGTAGTGCATAGTTGGATGTATGTCCATATGGTGGAGAGTGCAGAAGACATCTCTGTGGTGGACTGTGGTTAGGACATCCCTGTTGTGCACAGGAGGATGTTCCGGTGGTGCATAGTGGGGAGGATGTCCCTGTTGTTTAAAGTGGGAAGAATTTCACTGTGTTTGATAGTTTGGAGGACATCCATGTTGTGGACAGTTGGGAGGATGTCCCTGTGTTGGAGAGTTGAGAGTATTTCACTGTGGTGGACAGTGTGGATGACGGCCTTGTGGACAGTAAAGACAACGCTCCTATGGTGCACAAGAGAATGTCTCTTTGGTGGACAGTGAGAAGGATGTCCTTTTAGTTGGGAGTGCAGAAGACATCTCTGGGGTGGACAGTGGTAAGAACATCCCTGTTGTGTACAGGAGGATGTCCCTGTGGTGTACAGTGGAAAGGACATCACTTTGATAGACAGTAGACAGGACCTCACTGTGGTGGACAGTGGGAAGGAAGTCTCTTTGGTGAACAGTGCAGAGGAAATTTCTGTGGTGGACAGTTGAAATGATGTCCATGTGGTGGACATTGGAAGGACATATATGTTGTGGACTGCAGGAAGGACGTCCCTGTTGAGGACATTAGAAAATCCCTTCTTGTGGTGAACAGTGGGAAGGATGTCTCTCTGGTGGAAGACAGTGGGAAGGAACTCCCTGTGGAGGACAGTTGTAAGGATGTCCCTGTGGTGGAGATAGGGGAGGTCATCACTTAGGTGGACAGTGGTAAAGACATCCCTGTGGTGGATAGTAGACAGAACCTCTCTGTGGTGAACATTGGGAAGAAGGTCCCTGTGCTGGAGTGTGGGAAGGACAATTATGTTGTGGATTGTGGGAAGGACATACCTTTTGTGGACATTGGGAAGGACCTCCGTGTGGTGGACAGTGGGAAGCATGTCCCTCTCATGGAAAGAGGGGATAAACACTATGTGGTGGACAGTGGGATGTACATCTCTGTGGTGGATATATTATCATTTAGTGGACATTGGGAAGTACAATCCTGTTGTGGACAGTAGGGTGTACCTTTCTGTGGTGGACAGTGGGTAGGACATGCCTGTTGTGGACAATGCGAAGGACGTCCCTTTGATGGAAAGTGGAAATGACATCCATGTGGTGGACAGTGGAAATGAGGTCCCTGTGGTGAACAGTGGGAAGGACATTTATGTTGTGGACTGTGGAAAAAACATCTGTTTTGGACATTGGGAAAGACCTCTTTGTAATGAACTCTGAGAAGAATGTCCTTCTTGTAGACATAGGGGAGGATATCACTTAGGTGGACAGTGGGAAAGACATCCCTGTCGTGGACAGTGGGGAGGACCTTTCGGTTGTGAAGATTGGAAAGGTCTATGTGTAGGACAGTGGGGAGGACATTTATGTTGTAGAGTGTGGGAAAGACATCCATGTTGTGGACATTGGGAAGGACCTCTGTGTGGTGGACAGTGGGAAGCATGTCACTCTCATGGACAGTGATGAGAAACACCATGTGGTGGACAGTGGGAAGGATATCGCTGTGGTGGACATATGGGAGGACATCATTTTTTAGACATTGGGAAGTATGTTCCTATTGTGGAGAGCAAGGTGTACCTTTCTGTGTTGGACAGTGGGACGGACTGTTGTGGACAGAGTGGAGGATGTCCCTTTGGTGGACAGTGGAAAGGACATCCCTGTGGTAGACAGTAGAGAGGACTTCCCTGTTGTGGACAGTGGGAAGGAGGTCCCGGTGGTGGACCATGGAAAGAACAGGCCTGTTGTGGACAGGACAGAAGACATCCCTGTGGTGGACAGTGGAAAGCACATACCTGTGGTGGACAGTAGAGAGGACGTCCCTGTTGTGGACAGTGAGAAGGGGGTCCTGGTGGTAGACATTGTAAGGACATATATGTTGTGGACTGTGAGTAGGACGTCCCTGTTGTGGACATTGGGAAAGACATCCTTGTGGTGAACAGTGGGAAGGCTGTCCCTCTGGTGGACATAGGGGAGGAACTCCCTGTGGTGGACAGTGGGAAGGATGTCCCTGTGGTTGAGAGAGGGGATTTCATTACTTAGGTGGACAGTGGTAAGGACATCCCTGAGGTGGATAGTAGAGAGAACCTCTCTGTGGTGAACAGTGGGAAGAAGGTCCCTGTGGTGGAGAGTGGGAAGGACATTTTTGTTGTGGATTGTGGGAAGGACAAAGGACATACATGTTGTGGACATTGGGAAGGACCTTCGTGTGTTCTACAGTGGCAAGCATGTCCCTCTTGTGGACAGTGGGGAGAAGACCATGTGGTGGACAGTGGGAAGAACGTCCCTGTGGTGGACAGAGGAAAGGACATCGTTGAGGTGTACATTAGGAAGTACGTTCTGTTTGTGGACAGCAGGGTGTACCTTTATGTGGTGGACAGTGGGAAGGACATGACTATTGTGGACAGTTCTGTGGACATCCCTGTGGTGGACAGTAGAGAGGATATCCCTGTGGTGAACACTGGAAAGGACTTCCTGGTAGAGGACAGTGGGAAGGAGGTCCCTGCAGTGGAGAGTGAAAAAGACATGCCTGTTGTGGCCAGTGCAGAGGATATCCCTGTGGTGAACATTGGAAAGTACATCCCTGTGGTGGACAGTGGGAAGGAGCTCCCTGGGGTGGATATTGGAAGGACATATATGGTGTGGACTGTGGGAAGGACGTCCCTGTTGTGGACAGTGGGAAAGACCTTTTGGTGGACAGTGGGAAGGATGACCCTTTTGTGGACAGTGGGGAGGACATCCCTTTGGTGGAAAGTGGGAAGGACATCCCTGTTATGATCTGAGGGGAGGATATCACTGAGGTGGACAGAGGGAAGGACGTCCCTGTGGTGGACAGCAGAGGGGACCTTTCTGTTTTGAATTCTGGAAAGGACATCCCTGTTGTAGACAGTGGGGAGGACATCCCTGTTGTGGACAGTGGGGAGAATGTTACTGTGGTGCACTGGAGAACGTCCTTGTGGTGCCTAGTCAGAAGGATGTCCATATGGTGGAGAGTGCAGAGGACATCTCTTTGGAGGACAGTGTTTAGGACATCCTTGTTGTGCCCAGTGGGGAGGATGTCACTGTTGTTTACAGTAAGAAGGACTTCACTGTGTTTGATAGTTGGGAGGACATCCCTGTTGTGGACAGTTGGGAGGATGTCAGTGTGGTGGAGAGTTGAGAGGATTTCACTGTGGTGGACAGTGCAAATGACGGCCTTGTAGACAGTAAGAACCACGTTCCTTTGGTGCACAAGAGAATATCTCTTTGTTGGACAGTGAGAAGGATGTCCTTGTTTTGGGGAGTGCAGAGGACATCAGTTGGGTATACAGGGTTAAGAACATCCCTGTTGTGCACAGGAGGATGTCCCTGAGGTTTACAGTGTGGAGGACATCACTGTGGTGGACAGGCAGAAGAATGTTCCTGTTGTGGACAGTTGGTAGGACCTCCCTGTGGTGGACAATGTGTAGGATGTCCCTGTTCTTTACAGTGTGTAGGATATTCATGTTGTGGACAGTGGTGAGGATGTCCCTGTAGTGGACATTGGTGAGGACAACCATGTTGTGTACAGTGGTAAGGATGTCCTTGTGGTACACAGGAGGATGTATCTGTGGTGGACAGTGGGAAGGACATCTCTTTGGTGAACCATGGAAATGACGTCCTTGTGATAGACAGTTGGGAAGATCTCCCTCTGATGGAAAGTGGGAAGGACATATATGTTGTGGACAGTGGGAAGGACGTCCCTGTTGTGGACATTGGGAAAGACTTCTTTGTGGTGGACAGTGGGAAGGGTGTGCCTCTGGTGGACAGTGGGGAGGACCTGCTCGTTGAGGACAGTGGGAAGGACATCCCTGTTATGATCTGAAGAGAGGATATCACTGAGTTGGACAGTGGGAAGGACGTTGTCTTGGTGGACAGTTTTATGGATGTCCTTGTGGTACACAGGAGGACATCCCTGTGGTGGACAGTGGGGAGGACTGTGGGAAAGAAATCTCGCGGGCAGGGGCGGGGGGGAGGGAGTCCGGCGGCAGAGTCTCAGGGCGGTCCAGCATTAGGGCTTCCCGCATTGCTAGCGGAGGATCCCACATTCACACAGCTGTCAGTGGGTGGGCCGGCGGCTGCATTGGCAAGGTTCCAGGGTTCCAAAAGCTGGAAATCAGGCGGAGAGACCATGGACACGTGGAGTCCGGTTTTCCAAAGCTTTTATTGTTCATGGCATGGTGAATGGACGCAACTGGTACGCGCTTCCCCCCCCCCCCCAAAGCCAGGGGAGACCAGTTTTATAGGGAAGGGAATAACTTAATTAGCTACGCCCCTGGCCTTTTGATAATTCATTAATATTTAAATCTCTGGAGGTGGAGACTTGTTAGTCACACCCTCTACCTGTCCTACATGACTGAAGGTAACAGGTTAATTGGAGTTACCTAGTCCAAGGCCCAACAGAGGACCTCTCTCTAATGGACAGTGGGGAGGAAATCCCTGTGGTCGACAATTGGGTGGACCTCCTTGTAGTGAAAAGTGTGTAGAAAATCCCTGTAGTGGACAGTGGGGACTACATCCACATGGTAAACTGTGGGAATAATGTCTTTTTGTGAATATTGGAAGGATGTCCATGTTGTGGACAAGGGGAGTGTGTCCCTATGGTGGAGAGTGAAAAGGACCTCTCTGTGCTGGACATGTGTAGGATGTCTCTGTATTGGACAGTGTGGGGAGGACATCCCTATTTGGTAAGTGGGGAGGACATCCTTGTGGTGGACAGTGGAAAGGACATCTCTGTGGTGGACATTGGGAAGAATGTATTTGTGGTGGACAGCAGAAAGGACCTCTCCTTGGTGTACAATGGGAAAGACGTCCCTCTGGTGGATTGTGGAGTGCATGTACCTGTGGTGGACAGTGGAAAGGATGTTGTATGGTGGAGAGTGGGAAGACTGTCCCTGTAGTGGAGATAAAAGAGGACCTCTCGGTGGTGGACAGTGGGAAGGATATCTCGGTGGTGTACAGTGGGGAGAATTTCACTGTGATGGACAGTGGTGAGGATATAACTGTGGTGCACTGGAGAATGTCCCTATAGTGCATAGTTGGATGTATGTCCATATGGTGGAGAGTGCAGAGGACATCTCTGTGGTGGACAGTGGTTAGGACATCCCTGTTGTGCACAGGAGGATGTCCCTGTGGTGCATAGTAGGGAGGATGACCCTGTTGTTTTCAGTGGGAAGGACTTCATTGTTTTTGATAGTTGAGAGGAATCCCTGTTGTGAACAGTTGGGAGGATGTCATTGTGGTGGAGATTTGAGAGTATTTCACTGTGGTGGACAGTGTGGGTGATGGCCTTGTGGACAGTAAGGACAATGCTCCTGTTGTGCACAAGAGAATGTCTGTTTGGTGGACACTGAGAAGGATGTCCTTGTAGTGGGGAGTGCAGAAAACATCTCTGGGGTGGACAGTGGTAAGAACATCCTTGTTGTGCTCAGGAGGATGTCCCTGTGGTGTACAGTGGAGAGGACACCACTTTGATAAACAATAGACAGGACCTCATTGTGGTGGACAGTGGAATGGAAGTCCCTGTGTTGGACAGTGTTAAGGACATTTACGCTGTGGCCTTTGGGAAGAACATCACTGTTGTGGACATTGTAAAACACCTCCTAGTGGTGAACTGTGGAAAGAATGTCCCTCTTGTGGACAGAGGGGAGCATGTCACTTAAGTGGACAGTGGGAATCACATCCCTGTGGTGGACATTGGGGAGGACCTTTCTGTGGTGGACAGTGGGAAGGAAATCCCTGTTGTGGACAATGGGGAGGATGTCACTGGTTTGGACATGGTAAGAATATCCCTGTGGTGGATAGTACAGAGGACCTTTCTGTGGTGAACAGTGGGAAGAAAGTCCATGTGTTGGACAGTGGGGAGGACATTTATGTTGTGGTTTGTGGGAAGGACATCCATGTTTTGGACATTGGGAAGGACCTTCGTGTGGTGGACAGTGGGAAGCATGTCCCTCTTGTGGAAAGTTGGGAGAAACACCATGTGGTGGACAGTGGGATGCACATCTCTGTTTTGGACATAGGAGAGGACATCATTTAGTGGAGATTGAGAAGTACATTCTTGTTGTGGACAACAGGGTATATGGTCCTGTGGTGGACAGTGGGAAAAACATGTCTGTTGTGGACAGTGCAGAGGACGTCAATTCGGTGGACAGTATAAAGGACATCCCTGTTGTGGACAGTAAAGAGGACTTCCCTGTAGTGGATAGTGGGAATGAGGTCCATGTGGTGAACAGTGGGAAGGATATTTATGTTGTGGATTGTGGGAAGAACATCTCTGTTGTGGACATCGGGAAAGACCTCTTTGTAATGAACTGTGAGAAGAATCTACCTCTTGTGGACATAGGGGAGGACACTTAGGTGGACAGTGGGAAGGACATCACTGTGGTGGACAGTGGGGAGGACGTTTCTGTTGTGAAGACTGGAAAGAAGGTCTATGTTTTGGACAGTGGGGAGAACATTTATGTTGTGGATTTTAGGAAGGACGTCCATGTTGTGGACATTTTGAAGGACCTTTTTGTGGAGGACAGTGCGAAGCATGTCACTCTCATGGACAGTGATGAGAAACACCATGTCATGGACAGTGGGAAGGATATCTCTGTGGTGGACATAAGGGAGGGCATCATTTTGTGGACATTGGAAAGTACGTTCCTATTGTGTACAGCAAGGTGTACCTTTCTGTGTTGGACAGTGGGAAGGACATGACTGTTGTGGACAGTGCGGAGGACATCTTTTTGGTGGACAGTGGAAAAGACATCCCTGTGGTGGACAGTAGAGAGGACTTCCCTGTTGTGAACAGTGGGAAGAAGGTCCTGGTGGTGGACCATGGAAAGGACATGCCTGTTGTGGACAGGGCAGAGGACATCCCTGTGGTGGACACTGGAAAGGACATACCTGTGGTGGACAATAGGGAGGATGTCCGTGTGGTGGACAGTGAGAAAGAGGTCCCGGTGGTGGACATTTGAAGGACATATATATTGTGGACTGTGGGAAGGATGTCTCTGTTGTGGAAATTGGGAAAGACCTCCTTGTGGTGAACAGTGGGAAGGATGTCCCTCTGGTGGACAGTGGGGAGGAACTCCCTGTGGTTGACAGTGGGAAAATGTCCCTGTGGTGGAGAGAGGGGAGGTCATTACTTAGGTGGACAGTGGTCAGGACATCCCTGAGTTGGATAGAAGAGAGGAACTGTCTGTGTTGAACAGTGGGAAGGAGGTCCCTGTGGTGGAAAGTGGGAAGGACATTTTTGTTGTGGATTGTGGAAAGGACATACATGTTGTGGACATTGGGAAGAACATTTGTATGTTCTACAGTGGTAAACATGTCCCTCTGGTGGACAGTGGGGAGGAACACAATGTGGTGGACAGTGGGAAAGACGTCCCTGTGGTGGACAGAGGAAAGGACATCATTGAGGTAGACATTAGAAAGTACATTCCTGTTGTGGACAGCATGGTGTACCTTACTTTGGTGGATACTGGAAAGGACATGCCTGTTGTGGACAGTTCTGTGGCCATCCCTGTGGTGGACAGTGGAAAGGACATTCCTGTGGTGGACAGTAGAGAGGACATCCCTGTGGTGGACAATGGGAAGGAGGTCCCTGCAGTGGAGAGTGAAAAGGACATGCCTTTTGTGGACAGTGCAGAGGATATCCCTGTGGTGAACAGTGGACAGAACATCCCTGTGGTGGACAGTGGGAAGGAGCTCCCTATGATGGACATTGGAAGGACATATATGGTGTGAACTGTGGGAAGGACCTCCCTGTTGTGGACATTGGGAAAGACCTTTTGGTGGACAGTGGAAAGGATGACCCTCTTGTGGACAGTGGGGAGGACATCCCTGTAGTGGAAAGTCTGAAGGAGATCCCTGTTATGATCTGCGGGGAGGATATCACTGAGGTGGACAAAGGGAAGGACGTCCCTGTGGTGGACAGCAGGGAGGATCTTTCTGTTTTGAATTGTGGGAAGGACATCCCTGTTGTAGACAGTGGGGAGGGCCTCCCTGTGGTGGACAGTGGGGAGGGCCTCCCTGTGGTGGACAGTGGGGAGGGCCTCCCTGTGGTGGACAGTGGGGAGGATTTTACTGTGGTGGACAGTGGGGAGGATGTTACTCTGGTGCACTAGAGAATGTTCCTGTAGTGCTTTGTTGGATGTATGTCCATATGGTGGAGAGTGCGGAGGACATCTCTGTGGAGGACAGTGGTTAGGAAATCCCTGTTGTGCCCAGTGGGGAGGATGTCCTTGTTGTTTACATTGGGAAGGACTTCACTGTGTTTAATAGTTGGGAGGATATCCCTGTTGTGGACAGTTGGGAGGATGTCAGTGTGGTGGAGAGTTGAGAAGATTTCACTGTGGTGGACAGTGCAGAAGAAGGCCTTGTAGACAATAAGAAAAACGTTCCTGTGGTGCACAAGAGAATGTCTCTTTGGTGGACAGTGAGAAGAATGTTTTTGTAGTGGGGAGTGCAGAGGATATCTCTTGTGTGTACAGTGGTAAGAACATCCCTGGTGTGCACAGGAGGATGTCTCTGAGGTGTACAGTGTGGAAGATATCACTGTGGTGGACAGGCAGAAGAATGTTCCTGTTGTGGACAGTTTGGAGGACCTCCCTGTGGTGGACAATGTGTAGGATATTCCTGTGGTTTACAGTGTGTAGGATATTCATGTTGTGTACAGTGGTGAGGACGTCCCTGTAGTGGACATTGGTGAGGACAACCATGTTGTGGACAGTGGTAAGGATGTCCTTGTGGTACACAGGAGGATGTCCCTGTGGTGGACAGTGGGAAGGACATCTCTTTGATGTACAGTGGAAAGGACGTCCTTGTGGTAGACAGTTGGGAAGATCTCCCTGTGGTAGACAGTGTGAAGAACACATATATTGTGGACAGTGGGTAGGACATCCCTGTTGTGGACATTGGAAAAGACTTCTTTGTGGTGGACAGTGGGAAGGGTGTGCCTCCAGTGGGCAGTGGGAAGGACATCCCTGCTATGATCTGAGGAGAGGATATCACTGAGGTGGACAGTAGAAAGGGCATTCTCTTGCTGGACAGTTTTATGCATGTCCTTCTGGTACACAGGAGGACATCCCTGTGGTGGACAGTGGGGAGGACCTCTCTCTGATGTACAGTGGGGAGGAAATCCCTTTGGTGGACAGTGGGAAGTACATCCCTGCTGTGCACAGTGTGGAGGATGTCACTGATTTGGACAGTGGTAAGGACATTTTTGTGGAGGACAGTAGAGAGGACCTTTCTGTGGTGAACAGAGGGAAGAAGGTCCCTGTGTTGGACAGTTGGGAGGACATTTATGTTGTGGATTGTGGGAAGGATATCCATGTTGTGGACATTGGGAAGGACCTCTGTGTGGTGGACAGTTAGAAGCATGTCCCTCTCATTAACAGTGGGGAGAAACACCATGTGATGAACAATGGGAATTACGTCTCTATGGTGAACATAGGAGAAGACATCATTCTGTGGACTTTGGGAAGTACATTCCTGTTGTGGACAGCAGGGTGAAACTTTCTGTGGTGGACCATGGAAAGGACATGCCTGTTGTGGACAGGGTGGAGAACATCCCTGTGGTGGACAGTGGAAAGAACATACCTGTGGTGGACAGTAGAGAGGACTTTCCTGTGGTGGAAAGGAAGAAGGATGTCCTTGTGATGGATATTGGAAGGACATATATGTTGTGGACTGTGGGAAGGACATCCCTGTTGTGGACATTGGGAAAGAACTTTTTGTGGTGAACAGTGGGAAGGATGTCCATCTTGTGGACATTGTGGAGGAAATCCATGTGGTGAACAGTGGGAAGTATGCCCCTGTGGTGGAGAGGGAAAGTCATCACTTAGGTGGACAGTTGAAAAGTGTACCTTTGTTTGACAGTAAGAAGGACGTCTCTGTGTTGGACTGTGGGTATTACATTCCTGTGGTGGACACTGGGGAGGAAGTCACTGTGGTGGACTGTGGAAAGAACATCCTTGTTGTGGACAGTGGGGAGGATATCCCTGTGGTGGACTGTGGAAAGGACATCACTTTGATGGACAGTAAAGAGGACCTCCCTGTTGTGGACAGTGAGAAGGAGGTCCCTGTGGTGGACAGTGGGAAGGACATTGATGTTGTTTACTGTGGAAAGACCATCTCTGTTGTGGACATTGGGAAAGAACTCCTTGTGTTGAACTGTGGGAAGAACGTCCCTCTTGTGGACAGAGGGGAGGACGTCACTTAGGTGGACAGTGGGAAGGACATCAATGTGTTGAACAGTGGGGAGGACCTTTCTGTGGTGGACAGTGGGAAGGAATTTCCTGTTGTGGACAGTTGGTAGGATGTCACTGTTTTGGACAGTAGTAAGGACATTCCTCTGAAGGACCGTAGAGAGGACCGTTCTGTGGTGAACAGTTGGCAGAATGTTCATATGATTGACAGTGGGGAGGACATTTATGTTGTGGATTGTGGTAAGGACGTCCATGTTGTGGACATTGGGAAGGACCTCCATGTGGTAGACAGTGGGAAGCATGTCACTCTCGTTGAAAGTGGGGAGAAACACCATGTGGTGGACAGTTGGAAGGACGTCTCTGTGGTGGACATAAGAGAGGACATCATTCTGTGAACTTTGGGAAGTACATTCCTGTTGTGGACAGCAGGGTGAAACTTTCTGTGGTGGACCATGGAAAGGACATGCCTGTTGTGGACAGGGTGGAGGACATCCTTGTGGTGGACAGTGGAAAGGACAAACCTGTGGTGTACAGTAAAGAGGACTTCCCTGTGGTGGACAGGGAGAAGGAGGTCCCTGTGGTAGACATTGGAAGGACATATATGTTGTGGACTGTGGGAAGGATGTCCCTGTTGTGGACATTGGGAAACACCTCCTTGTGGTGAACAGTGGGAAGGATGTCCCTCTTGTGGACATAGGGGAGGAACTCCATGTGGTGGACAGTGGGAAGGATGTCCCTGTGGTGGAGAGGGAAGGTCGTCACTTAGGTGTACAGTTGAAAAGTGTACCTTTGTTTGACAGTGGGAAGGACGTCCCTGTGTTGGACTGTGGGTATTATGTTCCTGTGGTGGACACTAGGGAGGATGTCCCTGTGGTGGACTGTGGAAAGAACATCCTCATTGTGGACAGTGGGGAGGATATCCCTGTGGTGGACTGTGGAAAGGACATCACTTTGATAGACAGTAAAGAGGACCTCCCTGTTGTGGACAGTGGGAAGGAGGTCCCTGTGGTGGAGAGTGGGTAGGATGTCCCTGTTTAGGGCAGTTGATAGAATATGTTTGTTGTGGACAGTGGGAAGGACATCTCTGTTGTGGACAGTTGGGAGGATATTTCTGTGGTGGACAGTGGGAAGGACGTCCTTGTTGTTGACAGTGTGAAAGACGTCCCTGTGGTGGACAGTGGGAAGGATATCCCTATTGTGGACAGTGGGAAGGACGTCCCTGTGGTGAACAGTGGGAAGGATGTTCTTTTGGTGGACATCCCTGTGGTGAACATTGGTGAGAATGTTTCTGTGGTGCACAGGAGAACATCTCTTTGGTGGACCGTAGGAAGGATTTCCCTGTTGTGGAGAGTGCAGAGGAAATCTTTGGGGTGGACAGTGGTGAGGCTGTTCCTGGTGTGCACTGGAAAATGTCCCTGTGGTGCAGAGTTGTGAAGAAGTCCCTGTTGTGAATAGGAGATTTTTCCTGTGGTGCACAGTAGGGAGGATATCCGTGTCTTGAACAGTGGGAAAGGACACCCCAGTGTGGACATTGATGAGGACAAACCTGTGGTGGAGAGTGGGTAAACATCCCTGTGGTGGACAGTGGAGTTTATGTCTCTGTGCTAGATGAGGGAAGGATATAACTGTGGTGGACAATTTGGAGGATGTCACTGTGGTGGACAGTGGGAAAGACGTCCCTGTGGTAGACAGTAGTGAGGATGTCCATGTGATGGACAGTGGGGAGGATGTCTTTTTGTGGAGAGTGGGGAGGACATCCCTGTGGTGGACAGACAGAAGGACGTCCCTGTGGTGAACAGTGTGGAAGATGTCCCTGTGGTGGCCAGTGGTAAGGACATCCCTGTGCTGGACAGGGATGAGGATATCCCTGTGGTGGAAGTGGTGAGGAAATTTCTGTGGTGCACAATAAAATGTTATTTTTGTGTACCATGGGAAGGATGTCCCTGTTTTGGAGAGTGCAGAGGACATCTCTGGGGTGGACAGTGGTGAGGATGCCTATAGTGTGCACTGGAAGATGTCCCTGTGGTACACATTCCTGAGGATGTCTCTGTTGTGCACAGGAGAATGTCCCTGTGATGGACAGTGGGGAGGACATTTCTGTTTTGGACAACTGAGAGGACGTTACTGTGGTAAACAGTATGAAGGATGTCCCTGTGGTGGAAAGCAGGTAGGACCTCTCCGTGGTGGACAGTGGTAAAGATGTCACTGTGATAGACAGTGATGAGGATGTATCTGTGGTAGACAGTGGAAAGGACATCCATGTTTTGGACAGTGGTGAGGACCTCCCTGTCATGGCTATTGGAAAGGACATCCCTCTGGTGAACAGTGGAAAGGATGTTTCTGTGGTGGACATTGGAGAGGACCTCCTCATGGTGGAAAGTGGAAACAACGTCACAGTGGTGGACAGTGGTGAGGACGTTTCTGTGGTGGACAGTGGTGAGGGAGTTTCTCTGGTGCAAAGGAAAACATCCCTTTGGTGGAGAGTGGAAAGTACATCTCTGTGGTGGACAGTAGAGATAAACACACTGTGGTGGACTGTGGGAAGAACATTTATGTTGTGGACAGTGGGAAGGAAGTCCCTGTTGTAGATATTGGGAAGAACCTCCTTGTGGTGAACAGTGGGAAGGATATCACTCTGGTGGACAGTGGGGAGGACATCTCTTTGGTGTACAGAAGGAAGGACATCCCTGTGGTGGACACTGAAGAGGACTTTTCTGTGTTGAATATTTGGGATGACATCCCTGCTGTGAATAGTGGGAAAGATGTTTCTTTGGTGGATAGTGGGGAGGATGTCCCTGTCATGGACATGGGGTGGAGAGTGTTGTTGACATCCCTGGTGTGCAAAGGAGAATGTCCCTGTGGTGCACAGTGGTGAGGATATCTTTGTTGTGCACAGGAAAATGTCCCAGTTGTGAAAAGTGGGTTGGACAGTGGAAAGGACATCATTTTGATGGACAGTAGAGACAACCTCCCTGTAGTGGACAATTTGGAATATGTCCCTGTTCAGGACAGTGGGAAGGATATCACTTTGGTCTACGGTGGGAAGGACATCCCTGTTGTTGACAGTGGGGAAGACATTTCTATGGTGGATTGTGGGAATGCATCCCTGTTGTGGACAGTGGGGAGGATGTCACTGGTTTGTACAGTGGTAAGGACATCCCTGTGGTGGACAGTAGAGAGGACCTTTCTGTGGGGAAAAGTGGGAAGAAGGTCCATGTGTTAGACAGTGGGAAGGACATTTATGTTGTGGATCATGGGAAGGATGTCTATGTTGTGGATTTTGGGAAGGACCTCTTGTGGTGGACAGTGGGAAACAGATCCCTCTTGTGGACAGTGGAAAAAATCACCATGAGGTGAACAGTGGGAAGGACGTCTCTGTGGTTGACATAAGAAAGGACATCATTTAGTGGACATTGGGCAGTACATTCTTGTTGTGGACAGCAGGGTGTACATTTCTGTGTTGGACGGTGGGAAGGACATGACTGTTGTGGACAGTGCAGAGGACATCCTTTTGGTGGATAGTGGAAAGGACATTCCTGTGGTGGACAGTAGAAAGGACTTCCCTGTGGTGGACAGTGGGAAGGAGGTCCTTGTAGTGGACCATGGAAAGGACATGCCTGTTGTGGACAGGGTTGAGGACATCCTTGTGGTCAACAGTGGAAAGGATATACATGTGGTGGACAGTAGTGAGGACTTCCCTGTGGTGGACAGTGAGAAGGAGGTCCCTGTGGTGGACATTGGAAGGACATATATGTTGTGGAATGTGGAAAGGATGTCTTTGTTGTGGACATTGGGAAAGACCTCCTAGTGCTGAACAGTGGGAAGGATGTCCCTCTGGTGGACATTGGGGAGGAACTCCCTGTGGTGGAGAAAGGTGAGGTCATCACTTATGTAGAAAGTGGTAAGAACATCCCTGTGCTGGATAATAGAGAGGACCTCTCTGTAATGAACAGTGGGAAGAAGGTCCCTGTGGTGGAGAGTGGGAAGGACATTTATGTTGTGGATTGTGGGAAAGATGTACATGTTCTGGACATTGGGATGGACCGCCGTGTGTTCTACAGTGGCAAGCATGTCCCTCTGGTGGACAGTGGGGAGGACCACCATGTGGTGGCCAGTGGGAAAGACGTCCCTGTGGTGGACAAAGGAAAGAACATCATTGAGGTGGACATTAGGAAGTCCATTCTTGTTGTGGACAGCAGGGGGAACTTTTCTGTTGTGGACAGTGGGAAGGACATGACTGTTGTGGACAGTGTGGTGGACATCCCTGTGATGGACAGTAGAAAAAACAGCCCTGTGGTGGACAGTAGGGAGGAATTTCCTGTGGTGGACAATTGGAAGGAGTTCCCTGTGGTGGAGTGTGAAAAGGATATGCCTGTTGTGGACAGTGTGGAGGACATCCCTGTTGTGAACAGAGGAAAGGACATCTCTGTGGTGGAGAGTAGAGAGAATTTCCCAGTGGTGGACAGTGGGAAGTAGGTACTTGTGGTGGACATTGGAAGGACATATATGGTGTGGATTGTGGGAATGACGTCGCTGTTGTGGACATTGGGAAACACATTTTGGTGGACAGTGGGAAGGATGACCCTCTTGTGGACAGTTGGGAGGACTTCACTGTGGTCGAAAGTGGGAAGGACATCCCTGTTATGGTCTGAGGGGAGGATATCACATAGTTAAACCGAGGGTAGGTCCCCCCTCTGGTGGAGAGCAGGGAGGACCTTTCTGTTTTGAATTGTGGGAAGGACATCCCTGTTGTAGACAGTGGGGAGGCCATCCCTAGGGTGGACAGTGGGGAGGATTTCACTGTGATGGATAGTGAGCAGTATTTCACTGTGGTGGACATTTTGGAGAATGTTACTGTGGTGCACTGGAGATCGTCCTTGTGGTGCATAGTCAGAAGAATGTCCATGTGGTGGAGAGTGCAGAGGACATCTCTGTGGTGGACAGTGATTATGAGATCCCTGTTGTGCCCAGTGGGGAGGATGACCCTGTTGTTTATAGTGGGAAGGACTTCACTGTGTTTGATAGTTGGGACGACATCACAGTTTTGGACAGTTGGGAGGATGTCACTGTTGTGGAGGGTTGAGAGAATTTCACTGTGGTGAACAGTGCAGATGACGGCCTTGAAAACAGTAAGAACAACGATCCTGTGGTGCACAAGAGAATGTCTCTTTGGTGGACAGTGAAAAGGATGTCCCTCTAGTGGGGAGTGCAGAGGACATCTCTGGGGTGTACAGTGGTAAGAACACCCCTGTTGTGCACAGGAGGATGTCCCTGAGGTGTACAGTGGGGAGGACATCACTGTGGTGGACAGGCAGAAAGATGTTGCTTTTGTGGACAGTGGGGAGTACCTCCCTGTAGTGGACAATGTGTAAGATGTCCCTGTGGTTTACTGTGTGGAGGATATTCATGTTGTGGACAGTGGTGAGGACGTCCCTGTAGTGGACATAGGTGAGGACAACCATGATGTGGACAGGGGTAATGATGTGTTTTTTGGTACACAGAAAGATGTCCCTGTGGTGGACAGTGGGAAGGACATCTCTTTGGTGAACAGTGGAAAGGATGTCCCTGTGGTGGACAGTGGGTAGGACCTCCCTGTGGTGGACAGTGGAGAGGACGTTTCTGTGGTGGAGAGTATGATGTACATGTTTGTTGTGTACAGTGCGGAGGACATCAATGTGGTAAGAACATCCATGTTGTGCACAGGAGGATGTCCCTGAAGTGTACAGTGGGGAGGACATCACTGTGGCGGACAGGCAGAAGAATCTTTCTGTTTTGGAAAGTGGGGAGGACCTCCCTGTGGTGGAAAATGTGTAGGATGTCCCTGTGGTTTACAGTGTGGAGGATATTCATGTTGTGGATGGTGGAGAGGACGTCCCTGTAGTGGACATTGGTGAGGACCACCATGTTGTAAACAGTGGTAAGGATGTCCTTATGGTACATAGGAGGATGTCCCTGTGGTGGACAGTGGTAAGGACATCTCTTTGTTGAAGAGTGGAAAGGATATCCCTGTGGTGGACAGTGGAGAGAATGTTTCTGCGGTGAACAGTGGGATGGATGTCTCTGTGGCAGAATGTGGGGAGAACATCCCTTTTGTGGACAGTGGGAGAACGTTTCTGTGGTGGAAAGTGCAAATAATGTCCCTGTGCTGGACAGCAGGGAGGACATCTCCGTTTTCTACATTGGGAAGGACATCTCTGTTGTGGACAGTGGAAAGAATATTCCTGTGGTGCACAGATGTGAGGACGTCTCTGTTGTGCATAGGAGGATGTCCCTGAGGTGCAAAGTGAGGAGGCTGTTTCTTTGGTGGACAGTGGGAAAGACGTTTATGTGGTGGACTGTGGGGAGGTCCACTCTGTAGTGAACATTGGGGAGGAGGTCCCTGTGGTGGACAGTGGAAAGAATGTCCCTGTGGTGCACATTGGTCAGGATGTTCCTGTTGTGCACAGGAGGCTGTCCTTGTGGTAAAAAGTTGGAAGGACATCACTGTGCTGGACATTGGTGAAGATGATGCTGTGGTGGACAGTTTTATGGATGTCCTTGTGGTACACAGTAGGACATACCTGTGGTGGACAGTGGGGAGGACTTCTCTTTTAGAACCGTTGGGAAGAAATTCCTGTGGTGGACAGTGGGGTGGACCACTCTTTGGTGGACAGTGTGTAGAACGTTCCTGTAGTGGACAGTGGGGAGAACATCCCTGTGCTAAACTGTGGGAATAATGTCTTTTTGTGTACAGTGGAAGGATGTCCTTGTTGTGGACAAGGGGAGTATGTCCCAATGGTGGACAGTGGGGAGGACCTCCCTGTAGTGGACATGGGTAGGATGTCTCTGTGGTGTTCAGTTGGGGGATATCCCTGTTTAAAGAGGGGAGGACAACCTTGTGGTGGACATTCTGGAGGACATCTCTGTGGTAGACAGTGGGAAGAATGTCCCTGTTGTGGACAGCGGAAAGGACCTCTCTGTGGTTTACAATTTGAAGGACGTCCCTCTGGTGGACAGTGGAGAGGATGTACCTGTGGTGGACAGTGGAAAGGACGTTCTATGGTTGACTGTGGGAAGACTGTGGAGAGCAGGAAGGACCTCTCTGTGGTGGACTATGGGAAGGACATCCCTGTTGTGGACAGTAATAGTATGTACCTTTGTGCATGTTGGGGAAGAGGTCCCTCTGGTGAACAGTTGGAAGGAAATCGCTGTGGTGGACAGTAGTGAGGTCGACCCTTTGGTGGACAGTGGTAAGGATGCCCCTGTGGGTGAACAGCAGGGACGACCTCACTTTGGTGGACAGTGTGAATGACATTCTTGTGGTGGATAATGCAAAGTATGTCCCTGTGGTGCATAATGATGCGGACTTCCCTGTTGTGCACAAGAGGATGTTCTTGGGGTGGACAGTGGGGAGGACCACAATCTGGTGAAGTGTGGGGTAGGATGTCCCTGTGGTGAAAATTGGGAAGGAAGTCCATGTGGTGGACAGTGGGGAAGATGTCTGTGTTGTGGACAAAGGAAAAATGTCCCTTTGTTGGACTGTGGGAAGAACGTCCCTGTGGTGGATAGCAGAGAACACCTCTCTGTGGTGGACAGTGGTAAAGATTTCCCTGTGATGGACAGTGATGAGGATGTTTCTGTGGTGGACAGTGGAAAGGACATCCCTGTTGTGGATAGTGGTGACTCCCTCCCTGTCATGGATATTGGGAAGGACGTCCCTGTTGTGAACCATGGAAAGGATGCTTCTGTGGTGGACAGTGGAGAGGACCTCCTCATGGTGGAAAGTGGAAAGGACGTCACAGTGGTAGACAGTGGTGAGGACGTTTCTGTGGTGGACAGTGATGAGGAAGTTTCTCTGGTGCAAAAAAAACGTCCCTTTAGTGGACAGTGGAAAGTAAATCTCGGTGGTGGACAGTAGAGAGAAAAACACTGTGGTGAACAGTGGGAAGAACATTTATGTTGTGGACAGTGGGAAGGAAGTCCCTGTAGTTGATATTGGGAAGAACCTCCTTCTGGTGAACAGTGGGAAGGTTATCCCTCTGGTGGACAGTGGGGAGGACATCCCTGTGGTGGACAGGTGGAAGGACATCACTGTGGTGGACAGTGAAGAGGACTTTTCTGTGTTGGTCATTTGGGATGACATCTCTGTGGTGAATAGTGGGAAAGACGTTACTTTGGTGGACTGTGGGGAGGATGTCCCTGTTGTGGAGAGTGCAGAGGATATCTCTGGGGTGGAGAGCGTTGCTGACATCCCTGGTGTTCAAAGGAGGATGTCCCTGTGGTGCACAGTGGGAAGGATGTTCCTGTTTTGAACAATGGGAAAGAACACCCCTGTGGTGGACATTGGTGAGGATGCCCCTGTTGTGGACAGCAGGGAAACATCTCTGTAATTGACAGTGCGGTGGATGTTTTTGTGGTTGATGGGGGAAAGATGTCCCTGTGTTGAAGAGTGCTGAGGAAAACTCTGTGTTGGACATTGGTGAGAACATCCCTGGGGTGGACATTGGGCAGGATGTCCCTGTGGCTGACAGAGTGTAGGATGTTCCCGTGGCGAACAGTGTGGAGGTGGTTTCTGTGGTGGACAGTGGGGATGATGGCCTTGTGGACAGTGTGGAGGACGTTCCTGTGGTGCATAAGAGAACATCTCTTTGTTGGACAGTGGGAAAGATTTTCCTGGAGTGGAGAGTGAGGAGGACATCTCTGTGAAGGACAGTGGTAAGAACATTTCTGTTATGCACAGAAGAATGTCCCTGTGGTGCACAGTGGAAAGGATGTTCCTGTGGTGAACAGTTGGAAGGATTTCCCTGTGGTGGACATTGGTGAGGATGACCCTGTGGTAAATAGTGGTAAAAATGTTCCTGTGGTGGACAGCAGGGAGAAACTTTCTGTGGTGGACAGTGGGTAGGATGTCCCTGTGATGGAAAGAGGGGAGGTAGGCAATGAAGTGTTTGGTGAGAAAGACATCCCTGTGGTAAAGAGTGGTGAGTACTTCACTGTAGTGCACACTGAGGAGGAAATTTCTGTAGATCACACTGTGGAGGACATCCATGTGTTGGACTATAGAAAGGACCTCCCTGTGGTCGAAAGTGGGGAGGACCTCCCTGTGGTGGACAGTGGGGTGGATGTCCATGTAGTCAACATTTGGAAGGATGTCCCTGTGGTGGACAGAGGGAAGGAAGTCCCTTTGGTGGACAACAGGGAGGACTTCTCTATGGTGGACTGTATGAAGGACATCCTTGTTATGGTCAGTGGGGAGGATGTCCCTGTGGTGGAGAGTGGGGAGGATGTCTCTGTGGTGGACAGTTGGAAGATGTCCCTGTGGTCGACAGTGGGAAGAACATCCCTTGATAGACAGAGGGAAGGACATCCCTGTGGTAGACAGTGGTGAGGACGTCCATGTGATGGACAGTGGGGAGGATGTCCATTTGGTGGACTGTGGGAATGACATCCCTTTGGTGTACAGTGGGTATGACGTCCCTGTGGAGGACAATGGGTAGGACTTATCTATGGTGGACAGTGGGAAGGATGTTGCTGTGATGGACAGTGGGAAGGACATCCCTGTAGTGGACAATGAAAAGTATGTCCCTGTGGTGCACAGTGGTGAGGGCATCCCTGTTGTGCAGAGGAGGATGTCCTTGTGGTGGACAGTGGGAAGGACCACACGCTGGTGGACAGTGGGAAGGACATTCATGTGGTGGACATTGGGGAAGATGTCTGTGTTGTGGACAGTGGGAAGGATGTCCCTTTTGTGGTCAGTGGGATGGACGTCCCTGTGGTGGACTGTGGAGGAGGAACACCTTGGGGTGGAGAGGTGGAAGGATGTTTCTGTGGTGGACAGTGGGTAGGACCTTTCTGTTGTGGACAGTTGGATGGACGTCCTTGTGGAGGACAGTGGGTAGTATGTCCCTGTTGTGTACAGTGGCATGGATGTTTCTGTAGTAAACAGTTGAGAACATATTTGTGTGGTGGACAGTTAGGAAGACGTCCCTGTGTTAAACAGTGGGGAAAAAGTCCTTTTTGTGGGCAGCAAAAGGATGTCCATATGGAGGACAATGGGAAGAATATCCCTGTTGTAGATAGTGGGGAGATTCTACCTGCTGTGGACAGTAAGTAGGATGTCCCTGTGGTGGACAGTGGAAAGAACCTTTCTGTTTTGGACAACTGAGAGGATGTTACTGTGGTGGACAGGGTGAAGAATGTCACAGTAGTAGACAGCAGGGAGGACCTCTCTGTGGTGGACAGTGGTAAAGGTTTCCCCTGATAGACAATTATGAAGATGTTTCTGTGGAATGGACATCCTTTTTGTGGACAGTGGTGAGGAAGGATGGCTATTGGGAAGGATGTCTCTATGGTGCACAGTAATGAGGATATCCCTGTTGTGCAAAGGAAAATGTCCCTGTTGTGCAAAGTGGTTAAAATGTCTCAGTGGTAAACAGTGAAAAGGATGTCACTGTGGTGGACAATTTGGATGTCCATGTGGTGGACAGTGGGAAGGACATCCCTTTGGTGGATGACATGGAGGACTTAACTATGGTGGACTGTATTATGGACGTCCTTGTGGTGGTCAGTGGGGAGGATGTCCCTGTGGTGGACAATGGAGAGGATGTCTCTGTGGTGGACAGTTGAAAGATGTACCTATGGTGGACAGTGGGAGGAACATCCCTTTGGTGGACAGTTGGAAGGACATCCCTGTGGTAAATAGTGGGTAGAATGTCCCTGGGGAGGGCTGTGGGTAGAACATCTCTGTGGTGGACAGTGGGAAGGACATCCCTATTTTGGACAGTGGGAAGAATATTTCTGTGGTGGATAGTTGAAATGACGTCCCAGTGGTGGACAGGGGAGAGGACCTACCTGTGGTGGAGATTGGGGAGGACCTCACTGTGGTAGAAAG